>NW_006292095.1:5603684-5641478 GCF_000327345.1 Myotis davidii | reverse complement strand
ATACAGTGCGATTGAAACTTCATGGCCCATGCGCAGAAGTCAGTATTTTGTGGAAGAGCCACACTCAAGGGGCCAAAGAGCCGCAGTTTGCCAACCACTGCTCTACCAGGTGTTTCAGGACACACAAAGGTGGGAAAGACAGAGGCCCTGCTCACAGGTGGCCTACAGGCATGCCAGAGAGGAAAGTGCAAGCTGGGAGACAAGGTATATTTCACTGCTGAGGAGGGAAGACCATCTGCAAGGCCGAATTCCATCCCTGTGCTGGTCGAAGCAGACCACGCCAGGTCCTGGAAGGCCTCTGGGCTACATGCACTGTTCTGTGATAATAACACTAATGGGTTAGAGTAGATTTTGAACTGGATTTTCAATTATCCAAAATGCCCACTTGCACTGCGCCTGTGTTCCTTACACATCTGGGGAGTGTAGGTATGCTTGGCTAATTTAACACGGAGCATTAAACGGAGCCAGTTAGGAAGGGGCTCCCCACAGGACCACCCATTAGGCTCCTGGCTGCAGCTGCCTTCTCCCACCCTCCAGTGTTCTAAGGAGGCCACTCCCCCTGTGCCCACCTCCCCTCCAACCTGTCCCCCAAGTGCCACCAGCAATTTTCCAGATCGCTGAGGAGCTGATGGCTTGTTTGTGTCACACTCCTGGGCCTTTCAGCTTCTGTGTGTTTAGTCTTGATCTTCCAGGACAACAAGAAAGGAAAAAGAGATCTGTTTTCCAAGAGCACAGCTTGGATGCCCCTTCCCAATGCCGGGCTGTCACTGCTGATTTCAAGGTGAATCAGTGACTAACTCTGGGAGAGTCCCCCTGAGGTGGGAGCTGGGGTGGGGGGGAGCATTTCTTCATTCCTTTGAGGGTGAGAGAGTGAGAACCAAAGGCTGTGATTGTTATCTCAGCTGTAGGAAGAAAAGAGGAGGCCTCCCAGGCACCTGGACACACTGGCCTCACCATTTCATAGCAGCCAGCATGGGTCACCGGGGACCTGCCCCCTCTTTTCCACCTACATGTTATTCCAGCCATAAATCCAAGTGACAAGCTTGAACTTTCCTCAATTGACATGTTTACAAGGGAAGTCCACATTTGACAGGAAAATTAAGCCTATCAATCACTTAACGAGCTCATTAATGAATGGTTCTCTGATCTCCTCTGGTAGCTGGGTTTATTGATTATGGAGGGGGCAGCCAGGCCCCAGCCCCTTTCCCCCTGCGCTTTCACCCAGCTCCCCACCAACCCCTCCTTCTGCCAGATGTTGCTGCCCTCTGACCTCCCTCCGCCACCCTGGCCCCTCTTCTCCCTGAAGCTCACAGAGGGTTCTGGTTCAGGGTTTATCGGGAGGTCAGACCCCCTCCTGGCTCTGTTCTCTGACAGAACAAAGGGAACAGATGCAGGCCTGGCCTCCAAGCACCCACCCGGCATATGGAAGCTATCTCCTCCGTCCCCGTAATTACCCAGGAGCTTGCTTGTTCAATGGCTTTGGTTTTTATTGCACAGAAACCGACCTATTCCCTAACATAAAACACTTTAACGGTGTCTCCCTGCGGGGTTTCTGGGAGAGGTCCTGTCAGGTATAAAATGTGCAGAACCCCTCTGACAGCCCGCCGGAGCGAGGCCTTCACAATTATAAAAAGGGGCACAGGACAGGGAGGGCAGGAGGACGTAATGCCTGCTGGAAGACATGGGCTTGCTGGTGGCAAAAAGGAGTTGGGGTCCGGTGGCGTTTGGAGGATCTTACAGAACTTTCTGGAGCATCCAGCAACACTGTTAAGAAAAGCAAGAGGAAGAGCTGGGATAGGGTGAAAGCACAACCAGTCTCCTCCTGTTCCCAACACAAGGGGAGGTGGGACCTCAGGTCAAAGCCTGGCCGGCATCAAGCATTTGATGAGTGACTGTAAGACTAAATGGTAGGGTAGATCCTGAAGAGGCCTGGAATTTAGTATATGTTCCATTCATGTAAATAATATAGTTCTGCTCTTGATGCTGTCTCCAGGATATCATACTTACAGCCTTGCAGAAAGGAGGAAACTTGGTCATGAATTGAGCAACAGAATGAAGGAAGAAATGAGCCATTAACTGGAAATGGGTGGATCTTAAACCCAACAAACCTCTAAGCTCCTGCTTCTAGGAAGTGAGATAACAGAGACTTTCCTGGGTTTCCTCACTCGGAAGAGGTGGCAGAGCCCTAAGTGACCTGAGAGGGCGTGTTAGCTTCCTAGGGCTGCAGGGTCAAACAACCACACACTGGGTGGCTTACAACCACAGAAACGTATTCTCTCACAGTTCCAGAGGCCGGAAGTCTGAAATCAAGGTGTCCTCACATCTGTGCTCCATTGGAAGGCTCAAGGGAAACATTCTTCCTTGCCTCTTCCAGCTTCCGGTGGCTCCCAGCAACGCTGGGCTCCTAGCTGCCTCATTCCCCCTCTGCCGCAGTCTTCACACGGCCACCTGCCCCGTGTGTCTCTGTGTCCTCTCCTCCTCTTATAAGTAGACGAGTCATTGGATGTAGGGGCCACCCTAATTCAGAGAAA
This sequence comes from Myotis davidii, assembly GCF_000327345.1. Lineage (NCBI taxonomy): Eukaryota > Metazoa > Chordata > Mammalia > Chiroptera > Vespertilionidae > Myotis > Myotis davidii. The sequence goes on along the minus strand of NW_006292095.1, from coordinate 5,638,947 downwards.
CCTGCAAAGACCCTATTTCCAAATTGCCACCATCACGACTCTTGTGCTTTTGGGCCGTTATTAAGTAAAATAATGGTCTCTTGAAGACAAGCCCCACAACACCGGGAATGTTGATCTGATAACTGAATCAGCTCAGTGATGAATGGGCAGGGAGGGGAGCATCCACTGCATGGAGATGCTGGACAAAGGAATGATTCACCTCCCAGGCGGGATGGAGCCGGAGAGCATGAGATTTCATCATGCTACTCAGAATGGTATGCAATTTAAAGCGTATGAATTGTTTACTTCTAGAATTTTCCCTTTAATATTTTCATAACAGAAACTGTGGAAAGTGCAGCCACAGATAGGGGGGGACTATTGTAAGGTCATATTCTGAGGTCCCAGGTGGACAGAATTTTTTAGGGGAACATGTATTCAACCCGGAATAAATGAAGAGAATTGTCCAGCACTATTCAACCAAGAATAAAGAGGGTAAAACAGCAGAGGAGAGGGAGTGGCTCCAGGTGCCAGGATGAAGCACTTCCTGACCTCGTGGGAGCTGGAGAAAGGCTGGAGCTGGAGCCAGAAGACAGACGGAGGCGTGAGGGAAGTGCTGCGGGAGGCAGGAGAAGAATTGTACTAAGGTAAATTGCAAATACGAAAAAATATGAAGACGGCAATTTAAGTGTTTAAAATGTGCTCTGGGTAATTCCAAACAAATTTTAAAGCCATTTTCAGACCATAAAATCCTCTGGTCTAAGTCACCGGCTCCCAGGCAGGCCCGGTGCTCAGGCTGCAGAACCTCCCCCAGATGGAGGCTGGCAGGTTTGGGAGTCTTCAGCTAATCTGGCAAATGAGGGATGATTCCTCCCTGTGATGGGAGAGCAGCCCTTCTCAATTTCTCTGGGCACCTTCCCACTCACAGACTGATGTGCAGATATTTTTGCCCCTTTTTCTCTGCAGCTCTTTCCCAGAAAGTTGGCTTGGTCGTGGGAAACACAGAAATAACAAGCTTTGCCAATAGCATGTCCAACCTTGTTGGCCAAAGTCTACTTCTTTGGGTCTGAACTCTCCAGTCTCCTTCCAGCCAAGAGCAAAGATCTCTGTGGAAACTCTCTAAATATCATGTGGCTGGAGCAATGGAACCCCTTCAACACGCTGGTGTTAAGCACCTAGATCATGGCACATTGCAAAGCTTGTGTTTCTAAGCACCATTCCCAATAGCAAGTACCCATCGTGCAGGATGGTACGAGGAGGGGGCAGGGGCAGGGCAGGCTCATCCAGAGCCCAAGGATAAACATACGTCCCACCTGAGCATAAGATGGTCCAATCAAGAAATGTGCTATTTAGTAAGTTCCCATGTAATAATAACAAGTCTTGGGGGTCAAGAGAAAGAGCATGGTTTTTGTGTCAGACAAATACAGTTTTTATATGTGGCCCTGCCTGCCACTTACTAGCTACTTGAACTTGGACTCCTATTGTGCATCCCTAAGCTTTAGTATCCTCATCAGTAAAGTAAGAATTATAATAAATAATGCATGTAAGGTACTGGCCATAGTAAGCCCTCAATAAACAGAATTTCCTTCTTTCCCTGTGGCTACCTGTGTTGGATAATGCATTTCATACATGTAAATTGTTTGTATTTTTTGGTGGGATAGGAGTTGGGCAGTGATGGGGAGATGGGAGAATCAATGTCCACCTAAGGAATAGTTGACTGATGTATAGAAACCCTCCCATGGTGTAACAATGGGTTTCCTAAAATTGTCTATCAGCCCTGGCCAGTTTAGCTCAGTGGATAGAGCGTCAGCCTGTGGACTGAAGGGTCCAGGGTTCGATTCCGGTCAAGGGCATGTATCTTGGTTGGGGGCATAGCCCCAGTAGGGAGTGTGCAGGAGGCAGTTGATCGATGTGTCTCTCTCATCAATGTTTCTAACTCTGTATCCCTCTCCCTTCCTTCTGTAAAAAAAAATATATATATATAGATAGATAGATAGATAGATAGATAGATAGATTATTTTTTTAAAAAAAAAGAAACTGTCATCTATCAGCTAGGTTGTTTTGTTTTGTTTTTTGAGGGCGGGGGGGAGCGGGTTGGATTGAACTGCATTCAACAAGCTTGTCATCTCGGTGAGCCTTCTGCTGCACCGTTTCTGAAACATAGAAGCAGATATCAGTTCCTGTATCTTCAATGTAAAACCTTCTTTGCAAGTGTCAGAGAATACTCACCATCAGAGGAAAGTTAAACTATGATCATTAGTTGGCTACACTCAGGAATTCCCTGCAGGAATCCTCCTGCCCCAGCCCTGAGCTCATGAGAAGCTTGAAAGGGCAGCTGCTCAAGAAGCCTTGCCTCTCCACAGTGAAAAACATATCCACCCGCCTTTATCCCACCCTCCTCTGAACCCCAGGATGACCTCCTCCCTGACCTCTGGGTCCCAGTTTATTGCCATGCCTCTCCACCCTACACCTTCCACCACACCCCTGGCTCCCAGGGTTCTTCCTTACCCAGCTCTGATTATGACATTTTGGACTTAAAAAAATATTCAATAATGCCTCATTGTTTTCAAAATAAGCCAGAACTCCTTAGGGAATATTGGAGACCCATTGCCATCTGTCCCAAAGTGACTACCCCGCTCTGTCTCCGGTTGTTCCTCTAAACTCACTCAGGTCACCCCATCATCACCATTTTGCTCTTGCCATTTGCTCTGCCTGCCACATCCTTTCCACTATTGCCACAAGTTCATAGCCTTCCATAAGCTTCCAATGTGCCCAGACCTAAGTGATTGATTGCCTTCCTTCTGAATTCCCACAGCTCCTTTGGTCTTCTCTCATGACAGGCATCACTATCAGTGGCTTGTACATGTGGCTTTCTCTAGTCAATAATCTCCTGAAAGGCAGGTCCCATGTTAGATTTGTTTGTGTTTCCTCCTCAGACCCAGCACAGGGCTTTCTGTCATAGGTGCTCAGTAAAAATTGGTTGGTTGGGAGTGAAAATGTGAAAGCAGACTGAAATTAAAGAGATAATGGTAGGCCTAAGCAGAGAAATCCTGGGGACCCCAAGCTGGCTGGGGAGAGAAGTGTTGGTAAGTCCATGTACCAGGGCAGAACCCCTAGGGTAAACAGGAATCTCTCTCCCTTGACACCTAAAGAGCTTAGAGAGACAAAGGAAGGCACAACAGAGCCAGGGGAGCCATCAGAACTGTGGGAGGAAGGGAACTATGAGAGTCAAACTCAGAAACAGGACTCCATTTGGGGAGAGAAAGTTAGTAGAAGGGATAATAAATAGACACGGGCATTGGATTCACCCTGGACATTCGTAGATCAGCTTTACAGGAAAGAAGAAACAGCGGCGTAACCTCCCCAGGACCCGGGCTCCCTCCAGGTGCTGCAGCAGGTGTGGTCTCTCCCTCCCTTTACCTCTCTCTCTCTTTCCCCAAATCTCTGCCTGTTTCTAGGCAACAGAGCTCCTGGCTGGTCCTTTTGCTGAAAGACATTAATACAAGTGCAAGACTGGGTGTGTTTCATTCCACTAGCCCCTTTACGTTCAACTGCAATTGAAGGCACCCGCTGAAGAAGCTAACACTTCTCCCAAGGGCGCCTGGATTCCATGACTCAGGTCTTGTTCTTGGGGAGCCCATCTTCTGCTGGTTCTTCTCTCTTCCTCCTGAGTCCCACATCTTTCTCCCCACCCTTTTCCCCCTTTCACCAAACAGATGTAACTATTTATTCCTTATGTCCTAGTTTTCCTGTAATTTCATAAAGTGCAAATTTGCTGTCCTGCTCCCAAATGCCGAGTCGGTGGTTTGTCATAACAGTCATCAGTAACTGTCGCTTTCTGCCGCGGGCTTAATTAACCCACTCTCTCATTAGCATGTCCGTGCACTTGTAAGGAATGAAAGCCTGATTATTTTCTACAACAGTCGCAGCCAATTACTGCATCCAAATGGAACCACATTAATCAAATCTTTAGTACGGTGGCAAATTCAGAGATATCAGATTGCAAAAGACTGCAAAACTAATATGTCACTGTCAGCGGGGCTGCGCAGGCATTTAGCGAATTGCATTAAATAGATGGCTTCGCTGAAGCCGCATGAATTTAATATGTGATGGGATCTGGAAGCTATTAGTGTGACATGGCAAAGTAGAGGGAGCTTTGGCAGCTCTGGACTTTATCCATGAACTCAGGAAACTAATATGAAAACTTCTGCATGTGAATGTGTGTGTGTGCATGCAGGTCGAGCTTCAGTGCACGCATGCGCTTCCTAAGTATGTTCAACAACTAAGAAGTCATGTGGATTGTAGAAGAGCAAACACTGTTTTATTTGCATACACTCCCATTAAAACAGAAGAAATGGGTAAACAGACCAAGACAATGGCAACCACAACCCTGGGAGATGCTTTCACGCAGAGGTGCAGACCACAGGCTGCTGAGTCCAGGGGCCAGAGCACAGGCTGGAAGTCAGAACTCCTGGTTCTGTCCTCCGTGGTGCGAGCCACGGGACCTTCTGACCCTAAGCACGCCACTGAACAGGCCTCAGTTTGTCTCCCTGCAGAGCCAAAGAAAGGCCATTACTCTATAGTACAGGACTGTTGATGGAAGGCAGTATTGTTCCCAGGAAGCAGGAACTTTCTGAAGTGCAACCAGCATAGACCCACTCATCTCTCAATTCCCCTCAGTTTAGGCCCACCCCAGACTTTCTGGACACTGACCTTGAAGTGTTCACTCACCAGCATAATGACACACTGTTACGGAACCTTCTATGCTATGCTGCCTCAGCACAGAGATTGTGACTTACCAAAAGACAAAGTTTACCTCCTCCTCAAAGTTAACTAGAAATAGTGGGCGAGGGTTAAGTCTTTAAGAAGGCCCTACCCTAACCACACACAGCATAACCAAGAGGTTTCATTAGAGGCATGAACAAGGACATCAACTCTCCTAAGAAATAAATTAGCTGATTTAGCAAATAACCCTGACAACAAATAGTCAAGTCCCTCCCAAGAACTGTGAAAGCTACAGTGCTAAATCTCATCTCTAAAGTGCTCATGTACTATCTAGGTATCAGAGATCCCACTTCCTAGGTAAGAAGATAAAGGTAAATTCCACATTAGATTCAGTGTTGGCATACCTTCATCACATACCTCTCCATCTTACTAGTATTACAAATGCACACAGTAGGATGTAAGAGGTAGCCTCATACACTTTACCTTGGAGAGGGTTTGGAGAGATTAGTAGTTGTCGTTGCTTTTAATCAGTGAGTGTGGAATGAGACTGGTGTGTGTGTGTGTGTGTGTGTGTGTGTGTGTGTGATTAACAAGGAACAAAACCAAAGAAGTGAGTAGCACCCTGGAGGGGAGAATTCAGGAGTAGCAAAGAATTGCTTCTTAGATGCCAACACGTTGTGTATATTTACTAGTAACATCATGTTGTTACTGCTGTGTCTAAATCAGAGAACTGGAATCTGAAAAGGGCTAAAATGTAAGTGGGTCTTAGCACCCCTGCCTCCTGCCTTCACCAGCTCCCAGAGGTATGGGGAAGGCATGATTTCCTAGGGGGGTTTTTGGTTTGCTATAGCCTGCCCTGATGAAGGCTCTGGGCCTCTGAAGACCACAAAAGGCACTTTGGAAAGGGGATGCCAGGCTGCTGAATGAACACAAAACCCCTAACTTTATCAGCTCCTTCTGATTCCCCTCCACTGGGAAGCTCCTGCCTCGGGGGCCCAGTGAGGCAGGACTCATGTGGAGAGAGGAGGAAGAGGAAGGAGGAAAACACAGGAGCCCAGGGCCGCTCGCCTGCTGCACAGGCAGCCAGGGAGAGAGTGACAGCAGAGACAGATGGGCCCCGGCAGCTAGGGCCTGCTCTTACACAAACTGCCTTCATCAGCAACTTGCTGCTACCATCAGTTAATCTTCTTGCAAAGGTACATTTGTACATTTCCTTTCCCAGTAACCTAATCTACCATCTCCTTTATGCATACATGCTCTGAGGTTTTTTAGGGGATAGCACTGGGGGTGGTGTACTCACCAGGAACCAATCTACCCAGCTATGAACTACAACTGAATTTCAATGCAGAAGGATTCATTGCTTTCGAGCGAGCAAAAGAACATTCTTCCTCCCGTCCCCCACCTCTAAAGAAAAAAGATCAGCAATACCAGGTACTCCATAGACTAAAAATTACATATAGATGGAGATGTAGACAGAGAGAGCTTAGTACTAGAAGTAATGTGTAATTAATTAAGATGTGCAGTTTTTCTATAACTGTATAATTTCTAAGAGAATTTACCAAATTCATTTTAGTAGTAGCAGAAATAGAATCAGAGAGGTTGCAGGGTAAAAGACATCTCTAATTACACCCTACCCCCCAACACACAGCACACTGACAATACACACACACATACCCCTCTTATTAAGTGGATTTGGAAAGGGTCTGATCCTCCTAAATCACATTTTTTGAAAAGAAAACTATTTGGTGATAATATTGTCTAATAATGAAATCCTCTTTCTGTTCCCAGCCTAAGAAGACAGATTTTTTTAGCGTGACTGAGATGGGCATATTGGCAAAAACATGAACACGATGCACATGCATACAAACACAGACCTCCACACTCCCACTCAGCCGCCCACCCATCCTCATGTGCTCCGTGTGCCCAAACAGAAACAAAAAGAGACAAACATTCTGACATCACTGAAAAGCCGAGGATGTGTTTCCTACAGACTTAACTGCTGTTTTCTGAATGTTTCCAACCTAGGAATTGTCTAGCCACCTAAAATGTTTTAACGTCTCCTTGGGCAAATGAAGAACTTCTGTAGCTCTCCCCTAACATGGTGCAAATACGGGTGGGTAGGTACAAAGGACTGGAATGGGAGAGGCAGGGTGACTCCAGCCCAAAAACCACCTCCTGTGATCCAACTTTCCCTGCATAATGTCTCTGCCCTGAGCCCCATACCCTCAGAACCCTTTGTCCATTGGCTAGTTGCTTAATACTGTTGAAGAGTTAAGGAATTATGTATAAATATCCAACCTCTCACAAGGCCTTATGCAGACAACATTTTAATACAAAGGAGTAAATTTTTTAATCCTCATTTGAGGGTATGTTTTTCTGATTTTAGAGAGAGGGCAGGTAAAGAGAGAGAGAAATATCAATATATATGAGAAACATTGATTGGTTGTCTCACATAGGCACCCCCACTGGGGCTCAAACTGCAATCTGGGCATCTGTCCTAATTGAGAATCCAACTAACAACCTTTCCAGTGCACAGTATAATACTCCAACCAACTGAGCCACACCAGCCATGGCACAAAGGAGTAATTTTAATAGCAGGAATTTAAAGCCAGGCCAAAGGTCTTGGGGGGAGATATTTTTGGTGTTTCAGGCCCTGATTCTGCATCCTTTCACTCTATTGGTGGTCTTCGTGGTGAAACTGTGCAGTATCCTCCCCACCATGGGTGCTTCTATTTCCCAGCATCTTGACTTTGGGGTTAGCCATGTGACTTTCCTTGTCCAATAAACCTTGAGTATTTCCACTCCTGCTATTGCACCTTTGGCATTGCCAGGCGAGGACTATGTCCAGGCTAGTCCACTGGTCCCATGAGGAAGATGAGAGACATGTGGAGCAGAGCCACCTGGACCCATAAAGCCTGACAGAGATCCACCCAGCCCCAGTCAACTCCCACTGACCTGCAGAGTCATGAGAATAAAAGATTGTTATTTTTAGCCACTGAGTTTGAGTGGTTGTTACGCAGTGTCTTTGTAGCATTGACTAACTGATACAGGAGCCTTCTGGCAGCTCTCAAAAGATACCCCAAAGGTGGAGTTCACTTTCCTACCAATGGGGTCAGCCTGGTGGAGACCTGCAGCAGGAAGAGACAAAGATGCATGTAGGCACTGGCCACCCAGAGAAGAAGGAAACTAGAGCAGGGGGAATGTAACAAAAGGCAACTTTTCCTTCCTTATTTGCTGCTATAGTACAACCATCTCACCCATGACCCACATGTACCCAGGATCTGGAAATTTCATATATCTCCACTCCCCACCCCCGTCAATGTGCATGGCTCCTGAATACAGTGCAAAACTGAAGACAGGGAAAGCTGTCCTTCTCATGCAGAGTTAACCACACCCCTGAGTTTGTACCCAGGGCTTGAATCTTTCATCACTCAACACTGTTGCACCAGACCACACCTGCCTGTCCCTCAGCACCATCCACCTTGGGGCACAGACAAGAGTGGGTCCCAGAAGAAAGAGAAGCTCCAGTTACAAAATAAAATTTTGATCTGAGATAAATCCCTTGCCCAGTCCTCCCTTAGTGATAAGGGGAGAGAGGATTGAAAAAGAAAATTCAAGCTGTCATCCTTGTGAAAGACAGATCAGGTTTCCTAGACAAGTGACAAGGAGAGCAGCCCCTGTGGCACCCCTTCCATCTATGTCTGGTGAGTTATGGATCTTCTCTTTGGGGAGGAGGCACACAGGAAAGAATTTAACAGGCTGATTCCTGGATCAGCACACCACATGGCCTCTATGCCCCAGGGCACCAGCCCTGTCCTCAAGGGTCAGCAATTAGAGGAGCATGTCTGGGCTCCAAGTCTCTTCCCTCAATACTCTAGGCCAGCCCACCCATACCAGCAGGACTTGGATAACTCTTTACCAAGGACACAGCAGACCAAGAAGGCTCATCTTCTCTGCTCTTTAATTTAATAAGAAAACAGTGGCAAAGAGGAATGAGAAGGGCAAGGGGTCAAGGCTGAGACAGCAAAACTACTGCTATGGAAACCAGACTCCAGTTCACAGTGAATTCTAGAGAAAATGCCAACCATCAGGGCAAATGAGAGAACAGAGAGAGGAAAGTAGCACTGGAGGGGACTTAGGAGGGACTGTTCTACTACACTGCCCCCCACCAAATTCCAATTTTTGCTTTTTCTTTGAGCTGCATCAAGGCCTGGATCCTGTTAGAGATCCTTGTTTAACGGGGCCCAAAGAACTACTGCAGCTCCCCCAAACTACTTAACAACTTTCAGAAATGGCATCTCTCTAATCTGGATTGGAAAAGGTACAGCAAACCTTGGAAATGAGTACGAGGTCCTTAGTGAGAAAATAAAGGGTTTGATCCAAAGGGCGATATTGTGAGTCAATCTGAAGATTGTCCAGACAACCCCTTTTCTAGAGTCATGAACACACCAGAAAGAATGTTTCCATAGAACAAAAACTTGGAGGTAAGTGGTCAGTGTTAGGTCTAATCAAATAATGGAATCTATACCCCCTCCGCTGGGAACTGACCTTTAGACCACTTCCCAACAGACTTCCCTTTCGCTTAGACCACATTCATTTGCTAAAACCATTATCTTTCCCCTCCAGACTTTCCCGGGATCCAGACCCACCCAGAGAGTTCCCCCTGAAAAAGCCCACATAAAGTCCTTTAAGACTTCTGACCCCCCACCCCTAGGTGCTGAACCCATTTTGGGACTCATCCCATCTGGTCTCCAGATGACCTTATAAATTTATTATCCCTTACTACTTTGGCCTCATGCATTCATCCTTCGTTGACCCTAACAGTCAGCATTCCCAAACATCACCATAAATTTATCTTCAGTGTGGAAAGTGTCAACTTATGCTCAACAGAGTGTGATTTGTGTCCCTCTGGGAATTCTAGGATGCAAGGGTATTCAGAACACTCAACTAAATGAAGCACTATTTTTTAAAAAATTGATTAGTAATTAAACAGTGTACAATAACTATACCTTGTGTTTTGATTTACACACTAGATTTCTTAACAAGTACATAATAAAATTTTGTAAACCCCATGCAAACTATGATCCATGGGTCAAACCCAGCCTACTGTGAGTTTTTGTACGGCCTGTGAACTAAAAATAGTTTTTATGTTTTTTAGTGGTTGGAAAAAATCAAGAAGAGAATAGGATTTTGTGACACATGACAATTATGTGAAGTTCACATGTCAGTGTTCATAAATAAGGGTTTATTAGAAAGCAGTCATACTAATTCTATATATGTATTGTCTATGGCTACTTGTGTACTACCATGCAGAACTGAGACCATGTGACAGAGACCATATGCCCCACCAAGCCTAAAATACTTGCTATCTGGCCATTTACAGAAAATATTTGCTGACCCTTCCTATAAACACACTTTAGGAATTGCCTACTTAACAGAAGTCTGTGAATAGGTACACCTTCTCTAAAGTGAACAACTCTAGTTCACTTGGCTCTTGAATTCTTTTGAAATAAGGTACCTATGTATTTATGATTCACTTCCCAACCCACAGTGACTGCATGGAGTTTGCCTCCACCCTATTGGGAACGAAGGTCGCAGGACAAAATCACCCATGTCTGCAATATACCACCTTGGCAGTAAAGATCGGCCTTGTATTCCAGGCAGGGCTTGAAGAGGATGTTCCTGGATGACCATCCACAAGGAAAGCAGCTGTTCAGTGAAATGCATGATCAATGCCTGCCTCCTTAAATGGCAGGGAAAGGAGCAGCTGAGATTCCTTCTTGGAAATCAGCATGGTAAGGTGGAAAGGACATCAGCTTTGATGTCAGGCCCAGCTAAGTTTAAATGCCACATTTGTTAGTGACTGGCTCTTTGACAATAAGTAACTTAATCTTTCTGAGCCTCAGTGTCCTCATCTGCAACACGAAGGTTATGCCTGTCTCATGGAGTCACCGTGCTGTGTTATCATGAGATGATGCACATGAATGGAGCACCTAGCTTGGTAAATGTGTCACAGTGGTTTCACTCTCTTGAGTGAATAACGGTGCTCTGCCACTTATTAGTCCTGTGACCTTGGGCAAGTCACCCCACCTGTCTGTGTCACAGTTTCTTCTGTGGTAAAATGGATATGGTAATAGCCTACTCTCGTTTTGCTGTGAGGGTTCACTGAAGCACTTAGAACAGTGGTGACCCAGGGCAAGTGTTCAGTAAGTGTCAGTTGTGATTGTGACCTGGGATATTTAGATGATCCTTCAATGAAGTGCTTTGATCTAGTTAGCAGGAATACTAGTACACTGGCCATGAGTGGGGATTTTTAACCCCTCCCTCTGTGCATCAAAACAAACTCTTCTTTGTCCAAAGGTGAATTGCCAAGCTTAGCCACCAACCCTCAGGGCCTGGAGGTCAGATGACATTCTCAAGACTTCTGGAGCTTAAACACATGTGCAATGGGCAGAACCAACAGAACTTCCCATTCTTTCTGCTCCTTGGACCCTGGGATTTGAAGAATAAGGTCTAGGTAACTGGGCAGCTAGAGATTTACTGGATCTTTAACTCATCTCCTGCCTGCCTGTGACCTTACCTAACAGTGAATCACAGACTATCGTGGCCCGTAAGACATCAAGATCAGTTTGACTTTTCTGTACAATAATCATTGTCCTAAACCTGTGCTTATGCTGTACCCCTCCAGCAAAAATGTCATCTCTCACTCCTACACCTGAGACAGTTGCTACTCATCTGCTGTCCCAGCTCAAATGACACCCTTAGAAACCTTCCCCCTATCCTCTAAAAGGGGTTTCGTCCTCTCTTTGATCAGACTTCCATTATATCATGGCTTGTATGTCACATTGTGGTTAAGGGAGTTTGTGTCTGTGTCCTTTCCTCTACTCAATGCACCTCGAGGGCAAGACCAATTTTCTCTTTCTTAGTATTCCCAGCTCCTACCATAATGCTCATCACACATAAGGATGCACCAAGTGGGTGCTGCCTAAATGAATAAATGGATGAACAAAATGTACATTAGCAAGCAACTGGGAAGAGGATAGAGACAAATTTTTAAAATGCAGTGTGGCAATGGTGATGAAAGGAGACTTGACTTTGGGTGGTGAATACACAATACAATATACAGATGATGTATTACAGAATTATACACCTGAAACCTATATCATTTTATTCTCCAATGTCACCCCAATAAATTTAATAAAAATTTAAAAGCAATGCCCTGACTGGTTTGGCTCAGTGGATAGAGCGTCGGCCTGCGGACTCAAGGGTCCCAGGTCCGATTCCGGTCAAGGACATGTACCTTGGTTTCAGGCACATCCCCAGTAGGAGGTGTGCAGGAGGCAGCTGATCGATGTTTCTCTCTCATTGATGTTTCTAACTCTCTATTCCTCTCTGTAAAAAAAATCAATAAAATATATTTTTTTAAAAATGTTAAAGCAAAAATAAATAAATAAAAAATTCAGTGTGACTCAGCATCTCTTGGGTGTCACAACAGAGACCAATGTGGTTTTAAGATGTTTCCTTGAAAACTCAGTCTTTCCAGTTGCGGGTGCGGGCTGTTTGGGCTTCTCTCAGCTGCCCAAATCACTGGGTGCTCACGCACTTCCAGCTTAGACCTGGGGCAGTGCTGCATAATGCGTTCATGTAAATGATCTGTCATCTTGACCAGCAAGGTTAAAGCAAGGTACAAGTTAAAAGAAGAATGAGAAGAACCGCAGAGCAGCATGGAGAGTTCAAGTGCAACTGTTTTATATGAAAGGTCAACTTCACCTTGTGTCAGGCACTTGGGCTAATAGTTACCAATTAAAGGAGACAATACCATAAATTTTTTTGGCTTATTAACTCCTGGTTAGCCCCCAACTCTCCACCCCTCCTGTTTGGAAAGCCTTCCCTGGGCTTCTGCAAGCATGGGCTTCTTTGCAGTGTCTTCTTTTGCCACAGAGCAGCACACACTGAGTTCAGCGCTCTCTATGTTTCTCCCCAGTGCTTCCTTCCATTTCCAGAAAACGACCTGGATCCTCCCCATATGGCTGATTTTCTCTACATTTCCCATTTTGAGGGTAACTTTAAAGAAAAGTGACATGGCTGCAGTCTGCGACTGGGCCAGAAGGGGGAGGCTGACTGAAGTGGATTCCTGCAAGTCTGTAAGAAAAAACAGTACTTTATGGGGTGTGGGGGGTGAGGGAGAAGGGGCGGGTGGAAACCCCGAGAGGAAGCGAAGGAGGGGTAGTGAAATCAAAATAATAATCATAAAATACTAATTGCAGCCATCATTTCAGTGTGCTCGATGCTTTACATATGTAGGCACATTTCATCCTCACAACAACCCCAGGAGGTAGGTATTAATATCCCCATTTTTCAGATGAGGAAATCAAAATGCCAAAAAAGAAACCCTTCAAACTTTCAATTTGTACACTAATTTTAAGGCAGTTGGATTGCTGGGCTATAACCAAGTCATTTCATAAGTAAATACTGGCAGTTTGATTTTTTTTTTTTTTTAATTTTTAATGTTCACTATTCCGGGCCTCAGGTCAGTAACCGAATATGTGGGAAGTCTTTAAAAATACCAATGCGAGCATTTGAAATAGCACAGCTGAAAACCACTACTTTCCACACTGGGCTTCATTCAGAGTTCAAGGTTGTACATTTTTCTCCCACACAAATTCAACAGAACAAGAAACCACAAGAATTGAGTGTTTTCCAAGTCTGAGCAGGGGAGTATGAACTTCAGAAAGAAAAAAAAAGCCATGAGGAGAAATGTATTTGAAAGCACTTCTCTGACAAACTTTGCACCTCGGTTTCCTGGCTTCAAGGCCCTTGAATCAGTGTGGATATTTAACACACACCAAATCACCAGTGGCAGTCGTAAATATCCAACAAGACGAATATTGTGGTCAATTTCCTGATGGGCCTAATACTGGTTATAATTTTCCAGATGAATCACTCCTGTTTTATACAAAGGCCATACCACAACCAGCTCCAAATCTGCCCGCCCCCTCCATGAACTCCGGCAATGTTGTCCATCAGGTTAAACTTTCTTAGAATGTACTAAACCGTAGTCATTTTTCTGTCCATTGTATTCCCGCTAGCAGATTGCATATGCCCCAAAGTGTGTGCTACAGAGGTTTCCTCTAGTGAGGATTTATGAAGTGTCGCTGAAGGAATAAAGAAATGAACCTCAGCAGACTGTATATCTCTGCATTTAGGTTTTCTTTTAGTGTGAGGGCTTGGGGCTTTGAGGTGGGGAAAGGAATAGGGTTTTGTTTTTGTTTTTTTATCTTTTTATCCCCATTATATTTCAATTGAATTTGTCAAGAGGCTCAGAGTTTTATTTTCCCAACATGAATCACTGATGATCTAACTAATTACGTATCCATCCTGCCCTACCGAGTGAGGTCATGGGAGAATGGATGGGTTCAGTCGACCTCCTCTGGACCGTAGTGTCACAGCCCCCATTTAAGAACTCGAGTTCAATGCCAAAATTGCCAGTTTAGGTTAGAATCACACTTAAATGTATCTGATTATACACAAAGGCACACAAATGCAATATGTCATCTTTAATGGTTCAGAACAAAGCCTAAAAAAAAAAAATAGTGTCCTAGCACAGATGAATTTTATAACCTTTGATATATGGCTTTCATTATTAACAATAATTTCTGTAACTGCATCCAAATTCGGGAAGACACCCGATGAATATTAATTTTATTTTTGATTTATTTTCTGCTCCCGGTGGCTCCCTCTAGGACAGACCTGCCTTCCCAGCATCCCTTTTGCCCTGGAATCTTACATCCTCCAGAGTGAAATTCTCATGGTCTTGGGGAAAGCCTGATTCCAGAAATACTGCATTCTGGGTTTTGCTATTCTGCCGGGAAAATGAGGACTTTTCTTTCGCCTTTGCATTTTCTTACGACTTTATATTTTACAAAGATTTCCCCCTCACACACCCTTTGTCATTATATTAAAATCTAATTGCAAGACAACTCTCTTCACCTAAGTCATCAACAAAGCCCAATTATTTCTAATGCATGCAGAAGGGGGGAAAAGTGCCAAACAATAAAAAGGCATGCAGTAACCTAAGCCTTTTTCACAGTCAGGCTTCAAGTTCACATGTGAATTTATGCCAGTTTTGACATTAGCCGAAAAAATTAACAGTTCTCAAAAATGAAACTCTCACAAAAGGGGTTTTGTGTTTCAAGCAGAATAAATTATAGTGTGATGTTATTAAAACACTTAGTTGTTAAGTTGCCAAGAAAATCCAGTATATTCACACAGACTCGAGGACCTGTCTCCATGCAAAGTAATTAAATTAGATTTATGGGCTGCATTACATCAGTGTTTGATAGTTCATTTTTCCTTTCTTCATATTTTGCCCTGCTTTATTAGAGCATGTGACAGATGGTAAAAATAGTGTGAAGTTTCTTGGCCCTGTGCTAAATCCCCTTTCGGTAGTATATCTCTCTTCTGTCAGTTCTCCCCAGCGATGATAAATTAACCTCTCTCTTTGTATCCCAAGTGTGGCAGTAAAGCTCTCTTTGACACAGCACTATCACTTTATCTTAATCTGTGCTGTTTCGAGGAGAGAGGGAGATGATGCAATCGCCACCATGAGTTTAAAGGGAAGATTTATCGTGTCAGAAAAAGGGAGGATGATTAATATAATATGCATCATTATATTTTTCATTTTGTCTCATTTGTCGCCTTCTCCTGATCCAAGGCAAGGAGTTCGCCCGGGTGGGCCGTCCCCTGGACAGCCTGTCACCTCAGGCTCTGTTTGGAGGGCTGAGCCTCGGGGCTGGCAGGTGGAGGGTGGCTAGTCCTTCTCCTGCTACCCAGCCTCCCCCAGGCCACCAGGAAGGGGTGGCTTTTTCTCAAAGGTGACTGGAGCCGGCTTCCTGCCTTTCCTGAAGAAAGGCAGTGGCACCTGGGTCTGCGTGGCGCAAGGCTCCCCTTTGGGAAGGGAACATCACTGAGGTCTCAGGGCAGTATATGAGCTGGATCAAGTTCAAGTGTGACCTGAGACTGCACAGGGGTGGGGTCATCCAGCCTTTATGACACTCTGCTGGCAGGACTAGAAGAAGCAGTGCCCTATATAATGTTTTTGCAGAAAGGGACTTATTATCATTTCCCCTTCTTACAGTACAGTTATAGTCTCCTTCAGCTACTCCTTGGCTATGAATTGCTTCTATCTGAAAATTGGGTTTATTTATCCTGCTCAGTGAGCATGTATTAGCTGTGTCAAACACTGGCTGGATACAAAGGTGAGCAGAGGGTCTATCTCTGCTCTCACAAAGCTCATGTCCTAGCTAATGGAAAGCCTTGGCCAAATGCAGTGAGCATCTCTCCCTCCCAGGTCCTCTCAGCATTGAGGGTGCCAGGGAGAGATCCTGGACCCATTGCTTTCCCCAAATCAAGGAAAGCAGAGTCATCCCAAAGCAGATGAGCATAAATTAGGGACATAATGGGAAAGTATCACTTAAAGTGGAAAAAAATCCTGGTATGGCTCCTCAAAAGTGAATAATCCTTTTTATGAAGTGACTGATCACACCTCAATTTCTCTGCTTCAAAATTTGGATTTTTTAATATTTGCTGAAAGTAAGGTAACCCTCTGGAATCCCAGCCAAATGAAATATTTTTACCCAGTTTTCCACAAAGACTCAGGCAGAAGAACCAAATGGCAGGAGGACTGTCTTAGCAAATCCTACTCACCTGGACAATCAACTCTTTTCCTCCTTCTCTAGGGCTACCTTCCCCTACCCACTAGGAGAGGCACCAGCCGCCACATTTTGACTTGCACTGCATGACACCCCTTGTTCATTATAATTGACTAGAGGCTTGATGCACAAAATTCATGTAAGGGGCTTGGGCCTCGCAACCCCCGGCTTTGTCCGGAAGGTCGTCCAGATGGTCGTTCTGCTGTTAGGACTAATTAGCATATTAGCTCTTTATTATATAGGATTAGACCAGGCCTAGACCAATAGGGTTCTCTCTCTCCCAGGAATTTGGAATTGAGGCAGAATAACAGCCAGTAAGATGGAGAGGGAAGGAGAGAACTCAAGATGCTGGGGCAGCTAACATAGGCCATAAGAATGGAAAGACAGAAAGCTGGAGCAGACTCATAGAGAGT
The DNA here is from genome assembly GCF_000327345.1 of Myotis davidii. Classification (NCBI taxonomy): domain Eukaryota; kingdom Metazoa; phylum Chordata; class Mammalia; order Chiroptera; family Vespertilionidae; genus Myotis; species Myotis davidii. The sequence goes on along the minus strand of NW_006292095.1, from coordinate 5,622,122 downwards.
GGAGTCAAGAGACACTGCAAGAGCCTCCTGGAACCTGATGTGGCTTGCCATGCACCCTTGAGTCCTTGAGCCCATGAAATGCCCTTGTTTCCTTAAAACAAATTCCCCTTTTTTCTTTTTCTTTTTTTTATTCACAAGGTGGTTGGGTACCATTTGTGGAGTTTGAGCAAAAGAATATTAAACTCAAAGCTCTCTTTTGATGTGAAGTATAAACAAATGGGAATTTGTACAATTAAAGCATTATCATTTTAGAGGGAACTTCCTAACAAGTTAAGATAACAGTGAAAGGGATGCCTTACAAAGCAAGGAGCTCTCCATTATTCAAACAAAAGCTGAATTTCAATTCTCTGTAAAGGAAATCTTTTGTTGATTAGAAGATAAGATGCTTGGGGCATTTTTCTAATGTTTTAAAAGAGGGAAAAGTACCAAAATTAGTCGACAGAAGGAGAAAGAAATTATAAGGATCCCCAAGTATGTTATCCAAATGGGCCTCTTTATTTTTTTTATTTTTTATTGTTCAATTTTATTTTGTATTGGTTTCAGGTGTACTAAACAATCATATACTTTACACAGGGTTCCCCTCAATATTTCCAGTACCCCAAGTGGCACCATACATAGTTCTTGCAATATTATTCACTACTAGAGGCCCGGTGCACAAAATTTGTGCACTCAGCGGGGGGGCGGGGGGGGGTCCCTCAGCCCGGGCTGCGCCCTCTTGCAGGGCAGGAACCCTCAGGGGATGTCTGACTGATGGCTTAGTCCCACAGGGAGCAGGTCTAAGCCATCAATCAGACTTCCTTAGCACTGCCGTGGAGGTGGGAGAGGCTCCCACCACCACCACTGCACTCGCCAGCGGTGAGTCCAGCTCAGGACTTCTGGCTGAGTGGTGCTCCTCCTTTGGGAGCACACTGACCACCAGGGGGCAGCTCCTGCATTGAGCATCTGCCCCCTAGTAGTCAGTGCGCATCATAGCGATCGGTTGTTCTGCCATTTGATTGATTTGCATATTAGCCTTTTATTACATAGGATATTCTCTAAGCTTGACTTACATCCCTGTGACTGTTTTGTAACTACCAATCTGTACTTCTCAATCCCTTAGGAGATTTATCTAAAGAATCCCAAAACACTAATGGTTCTCTTTCTTAAGAAGAAAAAGAACGTAAAAAATATATATAAAAAATAAGTTAGGAAATGTGAAGGAGTGAAATATATTAGTATGTCCAAGTTCCAGTTGTGGTGAGCTAGACCCTTCCTTTCTGGAGTCCAGCTATTTTAAGTTTAATTCTTAAAATAAATTTCCCCTTTTTCTTAAAGTAGATCAAATTGCTTTCTGTCCCTTGCAACCAAAAAGGTTTTAACACACCTGTATTTTCCACAAGTCCCTTTCAGGCTATCTTCTTTTGTTCTCCCACAATCAGGCCTTGCTCATTTCTATGCTCCGGCGTTTACTAAGGTTGGTTCCTTCACCAGAAATGCCCTTCTTTTCCCGATAATCTAGCGCACTCCTAACTCAAGTGCCTCCTCCACCGTGAGAACCACTACAGCACACATTGATGGTTTCTCTCTTGAGTCTCTCCTTCTAGTTAGTCTATGGCATTAAATTTAATAACTCATTTATTTTGTAATGTGTGTTGTGCTACTGATCCTAAGAGGCTATGAGCATCCTGAAGGCAGCAACATAGCTTAGGAGCTCTGAGAGTATCTCTTTTGGTGCCAGCAGCTGGGATACCTTCACTGGGGCCCCTTTCCCCAGCTGGACTCCTGGCTGCATGGCAGACTGGGTAGAGGGCACTGGAGAATGGGAGAGTTTTTCTTTAGACAGACCTGCAGTGTCTCTGATCTTGTCCTCCTCCCCAGCATCAAGGAGTTTCTTCTCCATCATCTCTCACAGGGCTGTGACCTCACTTTTAGCAGAATGAGACCGTAACAACATTGCCCTGTGCTATGGAAAAGGTGATGCCATTCACAAGAGAACCAAATGTATCGCTGCCAGAAAAAGTAGCGTCCACTAGCAGAGATATGGGGTGATGTGTATAAACCCAAGTTTTGGATGAACTAAGCATCATTTCAACTTAATTTTGGAAATCTAAATATATGGAATGCATTAGCTAATTTTATTTTTGGCAGCAGACTTAACTATTCTAATCATGTTTTTGCTCCAGCGAATTTTAAAATTAGTTTGCATTTCCTAAGTACACATCAGCTGGGTGAGGGCTGAAGGAGGGAGAAATGAGAGGGAGGTGCTAGAAGAAAGCTAGGTTGGGATTAAAACTTTCCTGGCAGATGCTCCCTTAAGTGGATATTCCACATGAAGATACTTGAAAACTGACTAGTACTGAGTCCTTGGCCTAGAACCGTGGTTGGCAAACTGCGGCTCACGAGCCACATGCGGCTCTTTGGCCCCTTGAGTGTGGCTCTTCCACAAAATACCACATGCAGGCGCGCACATACAGTGCAATTAAAACTTCATGGCCCATGCGCAGAAGTCAGTATTTTGTGGAAGAGCCACACTCAAGGGGCCAAAGAGCCGCATGTAGCTCGCGAGCCGCAGTTTGCCGACCACTGGAGAAGAATCTGGTTACTGTAGTGCAAAAAGGTACCAGCCCAAGAGAATTATAAAGAATTATAAGGTAATAAGGGGGTGAGGGGGAGGGTTATTTATTTACTGCCTGCATGCCTCCTGGAGAAACAAAATTTCTGTGTGATAGCAAGTGTCCTTTACTTATTTATAGTTGATTAATCTATTATTCTCTGCTAACATGGTAGCAATAGTAAATGACAATGAAACCCATGTTTCTTTTGAGGGTTCAGTGTGCTTTGCAAGCATGATTTCTTTACCTTTTGTCAGATTTGGGAGGTGGGGGTGGACCAGCGTCTCTACTGCCTAGGGAGTTGACATGCATCAAAAGTCTTTTCCGAAGTCCACCCTCATCTTCAAGGATATAGTGATAGTGATGACCGTCTGTGGGACTGCTGCTATGCACTAGGACATTTACATATTAATTTGACATCTCCACCACAACCCTGCAGGTTTGGTTGAATAAACATCTTCAATTTACAGGTGAGGAAACTGGGTCACGGAGAGGTTAAGTAACTTTAGATACGGTCACACAGCCAGAAAGAAGGTGAGCTGAGACAGGAATCGAATGTTCTGTCCCCTGCACACTCTTGACGGTGTGACTGCACAAGAAATACAGATGCTCCCTGGGATCCAGCAGAGGGCTGATGGAGGCATACACAGGCTGCTGTGGCCTTGAGACTGAGAGCAGCCACTGACATTGCTCTATAGCCAGTTGGGAGGGAAAAAAGAAAACGTGTAAGATAATTCATTCTGGCCTTGATCTCCATTAGATTCTGCCTCTACAGAAAGGCTTTAGAAATATTGACTATGAGTAGAAAAGGTAGTCAAAGAGCTGTCCAGTTACAGTAAGGACAGAAGAGACTATAAAGAAATTATGTATGAATAAGCCATCATTAAATTAAGGACTATTTAAAAGAACAAATATTTAGTAAGTGTATCAGTCAGGGTTCTCCAGAGAAACAGAGCCAATAAGAGATATGTGTTTGTGTGCATGTGTGTGTTTGTGCATGTGTGTGTATATATATATGTATGTATGTACGTATGTATGAAATAAAAAGGTACATTTTAAGGAAATAGTTCACACAGTTGTGGAGGCTGGCAAGTCTGAAACCTGTAGAACAGGCCAGCAGGCTGGGAAGTCAGGCAGGACTTGATACTGCAGTCTTGAGGCAGAACATCCTCCTGGGAAACCTTAGTTTTTGCTCTTAAGATTTTGAACTGAGTGGACAACGTCCACCCACATGATCAATAGTGTTTTCCTTTACATAAAGTTGATTGATTATAGATGTTAACTACATTTTAATAATACCTCCACAGCAACACCTAGATTTGCATTTGATTAAATCATAGGGTGCCAGAACCTGGCCTAGTTCACATATAAAACTAATCATCATGGTAGGATTACCCTAACACAATGATTTTCACTCTTTTACATTCTCTTCCACTAGTAATATATTTTTTAGATAGTTGTATAAAACTATATTACAAAAATTTACTATTTTTATTATGCATATAATACATGTTCATTATAGAAAATTTGTATACATAAAAATGTGTTATTCTAATTTCTTATGTAATTTGTAAACTCTTTTTCATGTTTATAAGACTATGTCCTCCATAGGATTATGGGCACCATAATAATAGGGGACCATGTCCCACTCATCTTTTTATACCTACCATTAATTATAATGCCTGGAACATACTAGGTGCTCAATATGTACTGGTTGAAAGGTTGGGTTTTGTTACATAATAATAAATTTATTGTTTGTAATAACTACATAATAATCAAAATAAAATGCTAAAGTTATCTTAGCTCATTACCTATTATTAAGCATTTATATTGTTTTAAGGTATTGTTTTTTTTAATTTTCCTGTGATAACTTTTACTGTCAAGAACTTCTTTGAACACATACATTTGTCTACCATCCCAATAATTCAAGAAAATTTATTTATACGAGTTCTCCTTTAGAGTACCTTGACCTTAAACAATCACTCAGACTAGTCAATCTAATGATTAATTTAGAGGAAAGCCTGGGTTAAAGTGATTATTTGAAAGATCCATTGAATCTAGAACAATAGCCTCATAATAATAACTAGTAATTATGAAGCTCATTACAAAACTGCCTTGAAAAAAAATAAGCTTTGTTAATATAGCAGGTTTTTTTGCCTGTTAGCTCTCAGTCCCACATCCACCCTCTTATGATAATATGGCTGGAAGTCTGCAAACTACATTTCCCAGGTGCCTTTGGCAGTGGGTTTTCTGTTCGGTTTTGCCAGGCTTGCAAGAAAATCAAGATATGAGAGAAGGGAACAGATCTCTCTCTCTCTCTCTCTCTCTCTCTCTCTCTCTCTCTCTCTCTCTCTTCCATTCTCCCTCTCCACCCACTCCCATTCTTTCCTCTTTTCTCTGATAGCGTTTCTTCCATTATTCCAGTTTTTGAAGCTGTGATCCACCCTCTACAATCTTAAGGTTCTGAAAACCCCACACCACACCGTTATCCTCCAGCCTTAGATAATCTCTGAACCAACTTCATCTCTGAATCACTTTCATCTCTCCATTTGGCTCTTTGACTTTCCAAAATCTTTATAACCTATCCCCTGTGTTAAACAGCCTTGGTTTGAAATACTGGGGTTGGTTTCTGTTTTCCTGACCAGACCCTGATTGAAACAACAAAGACAAAATTCTCTATGAGAAACTGCTCAGCTGGCTTTGCCACTTTAGTCTCCAAAATCTTGACTTTAAGTGTTAATCTGGGTACACTCTTCCAAAATATCTCTGCATACTGAGATTAAGCATGTTTTTTGGTATTTTCTCTATGTTATGATGTCTTGACACCTTACAAAGCTTCCCGGCCAGGGGGAGACGGCCCTTCCAGGACTAGCCCTTTCTTAGAGACAGCAAAGGACCCCCCCGCAGCAGGTCTCTTAGATACAAACCAGCCAGTCCTGAGACTGCAGCCAGTCCTCACGTCAGTGCCATTCCCAGGGCTTCCTTCCTCCCCAGCCTCAGCCTCGTGGTCTCTATATAGAGCAGTGATGGCGAACCCATGACACCCGTGTCAGAGGTGACACGCGAACTCATTTCTTTGGTTGATTTTTCTTCGTTAAATGGCATTTAAATATATAAAATAAATATCAAAAATATAAGTCTTTGTTTTACTATGGTTGCAAATATCAAAAAATTTCTAGATGTGACACGGCACCAGAGTTAAGTTAGGGTTTTTCAAAATGCTGACACACCGAGCTCAAAAGGTTCGGCATCACTGATATAGAGATATGTAGAAAGGCTTATCTATAGCAATACTTTCAAAAGTTCTTTTAGTGTCTTCATGAAGATGTGAAAAGGTTGTTATAATGGAACTCAGACTTCGTAGTAAAAAACAAGCACTGCACAGAATACCAAACATATTGACATACGACTGATGATAAAGGTTATAAGGTTATCAGATTTCAGTCCCTCTTCTTTCCTCAAGATCATCTCTAACCTTCTAAGGAAGTGGTTATGATCCAGGCAACATTTTCCTCTGCTCCCACCCCTTCTTTCAGGCTGGAACATCAGCCTCTTCTTTGAAGACCAATGTTATAAATCTCAGACTTGACTCATGGTGGACAGGGCAGCCTTTAGTAAATGCAAAAGAGTTATCATTCTCTTTATTTTTCTTTCTTTTCTCAGGAGATTAACAAGGGGGTTGAAAGAGTACCAGCAAAACCTTAAAAGGAAGTTCATAGAAACCTGAGAAGCTGAGCATTAGCTGGGCAAGGCCTCACAGGAACTGGAATAGAGAACTAAAAAGGCTTCGTGAACTAAGCGTGCTCTCTCTCTCTCTCTCTCTCTCTCTCTCTCTCTCTCTCTTTCTCTTTCTCCTCCCCCCTAACTCCTTTCCTCCCACCTTATGCTGTATCTGTTTCTTTCTGAGGTGGCTTTGCTTTCCTCTCTCTACTGCCTGAGTTCTGTTTAACTTCAATGTGCACATGACTTACGGTGGCCTTCAGCCTCAATTCGGCTTAACTTCCCTCTGCCATGCCCAGTCGCCCAGTCTCTCAGTCTTTTGTCCCTTGAATTCCATGGGTGGTTTTACTTTCCTCTGTGCTCAAGGAAATGCTGACTGTGAGCTGTGTGATCATGCAACTCTCCTTCTCAAACCTGAAACCTGTATTTTCTCTCTGAGCAAAAGCATTCTGAATACTGGAGTAATGGGAGGAGAGTTTTCAAGCCCTTTTTGCCAGAAGTGATTTTTCCCCCTACCTTCCTGACTAAAGTTTGCTTTTAAGTCCAAACTTAAAATGGGTCCTGATTGGCATGATCTGCTCCACCTTCCCCACCCTGTCTAAGCTTCTCTAAGGTGCCAGCTCTCTCTCCTGGGCCCGCCCACCATGGGCTCACCCACCCTGGGCTTCCTTCATTCTCTTCTATTTGCACATCTACATGGACTGCACCCTCTACCTGGAACTCTCACCTCCCTTTTTGCCTAGTTCCACTCCCACTCATTCTTGAGATCGCAACTCAGGTGTCACCTCCTCCAGGAAGCTCACTCTCATCAGCATAATCAGGTGAAACTCAATCCCCATCCCTCACAGGCTCTGTTAGCATCGAATTTCATTTTAAATTTGTGGGAGTGGTTATTTCACAAATGCCTTCTTCCCGCATGAATGAATATATCAATCCGTGGACTACGTCCGCTTTTGTCATCATTGTATCCCAACACCCGGCAACTGATGAATGTGTGGCAGTATCCATTCTGCTCTTCAGCAATCATATGGTTATTTCTAAGCTCTCTAATTGGTCTTGTGTAAAACAATTTGTCCTTGTTTCATAATTTCCTGTTCTTGTTTCATGGATATAATGTCCTCTTTCATCTTTTTAAGAGTATTAAGTATAAGTGTTTTCAAGGCTCTATTATTTGTTTCCTTCTATGTCAGAACTTGTTTTATCACCTCTCTTTCATTTTCATGGCTTTCCTCAAATGTTTGGTAATTTTTCATTGAGTGCTGGTTTCCTGTGGCAGAAGTTCCTCACATGGAGCCAAGTGGCGGCTCTCCTCTGCCTTGTGAGGAAGGGTCACTATGTAATCCCTTCGCACTTTAAATTCTGTTAATGTTTTTCTCTCACATATTTTACCTCAATTTCTCTTCAGATAAACTCTAGGTGGTAAATAGAACAGGTATTATCATTATCCACATTTTACAACTAAATAATCTAAAATTCTGAGAATCAAGTAGTTAATAAAATATCAGAGCCAAACTCATTTATTGAGTATCTATGTGTTTCAGAACCTGTGCTGGGCATTGTTCATGGATGATAGCTGTCTCCCCACTAGAGCAGTGAGAAGGAGAACTGGGTGACCCCCGAGATCCCTACAGCTTGGACAACAACCTGGTTTGCAGGTGAGGAACTTGAGACTGAGAAGTGAAATATCCTGTCCAAGGTCTTCAGACAAATAAATGTCAAAGCAGGAATCAGAACCCAGGTGTACAGCATAGCAGTTAGACAATCATACATTTTATAAAATGCTCCCCCCAATTTTCCTGACACCATACACAGTTATTACAACATTATTGACTATATTGTCTATGCTGTGCTTTACATCCTATGACTATTTTGTAACTGCCACTCTGTACTTCTCAATCCCTTCACCATTTTCACCGAGGGAAGGTTTTTGTAAAGCCCCTCATAGGAAGGTGCCTCAGGCCCAGAAGTGCTTCCTAAACTGAGAAACAGACCTTTACCTTCCTGTCCTAGCAAAGTATTTCCTCCTTTGTGAAGAAATGTTATTAACTGGCCCAACTCCAGTTAGCCTACATTCCGCCTTTGTCTTTTCTGCTAAGACAAGGCCCTGCTGGGGATCCTGCCAGCTTTCTCACCTGCAGGAATCACCTCCCTCCCCCCCTGTTGGTCCCCTTCCCTTTCTTCCCACAGGAAGTCTCCAGGCTTCATTTGCACAGGAAACCTGGGGAGGCCACGAGGGAAATTTCTTCCCTTGTTCTGCTCTCCCTACCCCCAGGAAGCGGTTCTTCTCCACCCCAGGGCTTCTCTCCTGCGCTTCCCTTCTCCAGCCTTCACAAAAGAGGCTGTGGGTGAAGGTTTTTCCATTTAATTTCATTTTTCATCATTTTTACCCCTTTTGGATGGTTCACATCTGAGGGTCTCGGTGGATTAACTGGCCAATCAGATTTCATTATGAGCCCAAGTAGTTCTTATCATTAAACCTGTAATTTATTTCTTCTGTGTTTCATAAAATGTGAAATATTACCATTCTCCAGGAGCTTGAAGAGAGCAGAGATGCCCCATTAAGCTCAACACTGCTCCTCCATAAGAGGCCGTAATTATATGCGGATTTTTTTTTTCTAACAGCTAAGTTTCTACTTGCAGATGCTAACAAAAGAAATAAGCTTTTAATCCAAACATAATTAATATGAATTACCTCCCCAGTACAACCTGGCTTTGCACCATTAAACTTAATTTTTGTTTTGCATGATAATTGTGTTATCATTACCGTTTATAGGAGAACCCAGGGACCCTCACTTTGTTTTCAGTCAAGACCAAAGGAATTGAACTTCCCTCTGCTCTGCAGCCAGAAGCCCATGGACCAGCCCTCCTGGCCTGTCCCTCCCAGACCCTGTGGCTTGGAAGCCCAGGACAGCGATACTGCAGCCTGAGACTTTCTCTCTCCAACAGAAAAAGAGAGCAAATTCCTACCTACCCATTGGAGGATTTGCCACCCGGAGACAGACTTGGCCAGGGCCGTTGCCTAATCATTAGCGTTGTTATGGTCATCATCATCATCGCCATCATTATCATCATTATTACCATAATTGTAGCTATTGTTCCTAACTGTAATGAGTAGCACACAATTCTTTCAAACATTCTCAACTACCCTGCTGTTGGTTATTTCTCCCAACAGTCTGGGGATCCTGAACTCTGAATATTTAAATAAAACCCCAGAAAAATCTTAAATTGAGTAGCAAAGTCCTGGATTTTTTATTTGTTTCAGTTCAAGACTCTGTCCATGGCCATTCTCCTCCTCAACTTGACGTACCTCAGTCTCCCTCTTTATTTCTTACTCCACTTTACAAGGAAGATTCTTATTTTTATACATCTGAATAAGAAACCAATACCTTTGGAGCTAGGCACTACATTTATATATTTGCATCCTTCCTTAATCAAAGAGTTATTGAATATCTACTATGGACTAGGTATTATAGAAATTGTATATATCATGACCTCTGTCATTAAGGAATTTACACTGTCATTGAGGGAGGAATATAGATGCCCAAATGTTTTTTTAAAACACAAAATGTTTTTTTTTCTTAAATAAAAGCACAAAACAGCAATACCAAGGACAGCAAATGGATCCCCTGCTGCTGTGAGCATCAGTGGAAGAAGAGATTGCAAAGGTGTTCTGGGAGACTTCATGTAGGAACAACAGCTTGGGCTGGGCTGTGAAGCATGCGCTGAATTGGTAGAGCTGATGTCGTGGAGCAGAAGCAGGTGGGGAAGGGCAAGCACAAGCCTGGAGGAAGGAACACACAGAACAGAATCTAGGACAGTGGGGGACTCACACCAGCGATGGCAAAATGTCTTTGTAAAGGAGGAAAAGAGAGGCTAGGAATATCACTTGGAGTCAGAATATGAAGAGCCCTGAATACCAGATCAGGAAATAAGGAGACATGGAATAATTTTTAAATTGGAAGGGGAGCAGTTAATGGAAGTCTGGGGAACCTACAGGAGGGTTAAACAAAGGACAAATTGAGTCTGGGTAGGCCAGGGAACCATGGCAAGAGTGTGCAGTGATGACAGGCTCAACTTGGATGGGACATGGGGAACTGCAAGGAAGAAATACCTGAAAGAGGTTCTCCTTTCCTGGTAAGAGAAAGGAGAGACTAGTGGGTGGAATACTCACATCATTTAATAGCAATGATTACTCCATCTGCTACAGAGCAAACCATAATGCACGGTGCCTGGAACAGAGCAAGCACACGTCACCCTGGGCTCTTGTTAACTGTGATAAATATTAGTATTTGTCCTAATTTATCCTCCCAGTGTCCCTAAGGAATTGTCCAGGGTAGCTCTGTTATCCTATATAATAAAAGGCTAATATGCAAATAGACCGAACGGTTGCCATGATGCACACTGACCACCATGGGGCAGATGCTCAATGCAGGAGCTGCCCCCTGGTGGTCAGTGCACTCCCACAGGGGAGCGCTGCTCAGCCAGAAGCCAGGCTCAAGGCTGGCGAGTGCAGTGTTGGTAACGGAGCCTGTCCCACATCCATGGCAGCACTAAGGAAGTCCAATTGCCAGTTTAAGACATCCCCCAAGGGCTCCCAGACTGTGAGAGGGCTGAGGGACTCCCCACTCCCACCCCCACCCCCACCCCCCTGCCTCTAGTGTAATTATAACCCTTCAGTCACCATTTCCCAAAACTCTGTTCTGCAGAACTCTAATGCTTGAGGATGGTAATAGACGTTGGTTGGATAAAGGACTCTGGGGTGAAATAAGTTCAAGAAGCAGTAGGTTAAAGCACAGAAACTTCCTTGTTGATGGGCATTGTGAAGTCTTGAGAGGGGCATATGATACCAAGTATTTCTCAAATGTATTTGACACAGGAGTAGTATTCCAGAAAACCCACTTTAGAAAAATGCTACTCTACAATTTTATATTCTGCTTATCATAAGCATTTCCATATTTTTCATAAACTTCCCTCACATCCTTTTAAATCATTGCATAACAACCTACTGAAAAGATATGCCATAGATTACCTAACCATTCTGCCACAGTTAGACATTTAGATTAATTTCAACTTTTTGCAAATATAAATAGAGCTGAAACTAACATCTTTTTGCAGCATACATTTTTTTTAAATGAAAATGTGTTTAGGATTAATTTCTTAGGACAAATTCCCAGAGGAGTATTACTTACTGGGTCAAAGGATATTAACATTTGAAGTTCATGGTACCTGTGCCAATTCGTGTTTCAACAGGTCTGTATCCATTTCCACTACCCAGCAGCGTGTGACAGTGCCCACACACCACACCCAGAGAAAAGCAATTGCCCAAAAGACTAAAAGTGGGGCTGCTGATGGCTACTTTCATCAGCCTTCATTAGCACTACCTCTGGTGACAGCCTGCGCAGCTGACAGATCTAGTGCCAGCCTATCTCCTCTCTTTCTCCTGCTTCTTTCCCCTTCTCTCAGCTCCTCAAACACGGACTCTTACGTGATTCCAATTTGTGCCATTTCTAAGCTAATGGCACGGAATAAAGCCCACATCAATACCCCCTAACACTAGGGGACCTGAAAGAGGTCCTACTCCCAGTAGGATGCTCATAAATGTTTAACAACCAGCTCTCCACGGGGGAAAGCCCTGATTTGTAGCATTTGCCACTTTCCATAGTGTAAATATTCTCAGCTTGGCTGATTTCAACCTAAAAACTTCCCAACATAATATCACTGAACTTGGAGTTGGGATGTGCATCACATGGTCTTGTGAGCCAGTAGTCCCTGGCTCCAGACAATACTGCCCAGCCATAGCAGCTAGCACGCTGAATTTCTCTCTTCTCTCCTCCCTACATGACTCCCTACCCCTGTCTGGATTCTCCTCCACATTTGACCACATTTGACCCATGGTTCTTTAGTACTGTCTACGCTCATTCTATATTGGAGTTTCAGATTGACTCACTACAGAGGTCTATGAAATTCAGCTGCCCAGTATGCTAGCCCACAGATACCTTAACCCGGGCCATCAACTCAGGCTGACCCCACCCTGCAGCTGTTCCTCCTCCCCCATCCTCTGTGCTCTGGCCACAAAGTCTTAGACTAGCTTGCCTCATGTCCCTCTCCCCTGCCAGCTCCCCACCTCCCACTCTATTTCAATATTAACCACGCGCCTGACCTTTTTTGCCTCCAGTTTCACACCCAGTATTTACTCCATGGATCTGATGACAAATTTAATTTCCACAATCATTAACCAAATTGGACAACTTTTTAAATCATTTTCTCTATCTGGCTGTTGCAGAAACTTTCTTTGCCAAACCCCTTTCCACCCCACCCCGACCCCATGAATACGTACACACTCACCGAGGATTGAGCAGTCCCTCAAGCCCATAAGAAGGTCCTGGTATCCTGCCAGCCCTCCACCCCCAGGACCAGACACGACTCAGTGCGTACTCAACTGAGTATAATCAGAGGTTCTTAACTTCCAGGCTTGAGGCCATCAGACTTCCAAACTGAACCCTTAGTTGGAACATCTTTCTGTGTGCTACTAGATAACCCATGACTGTATATTCCAAAATTACCACTGGAAATCACTCAGTCCCCTTGAGAAATCCCAGCTGCCACCCAAGCCATGCCATGAGGGATCAAGTGGAGTCTGCCATTCCTAATGTTAGGAGTTTCAACAAGAAAACACTCTCCCCACTAACACACACATGTGTCCTCCTAAATAAGGCTCCCCTCTGTCCCTACTGCTTACTTTCCCTCCCATAGTCCATATGGTCGACCTTATAGTTCTCATATGTCAGCCTTAGCTAGACTGGTCAAGCTTGGATTGCAGAAAAAGAGGGGAAAAGGAAAAGATGAAGAGGAAAAGGAGAAAATGGTATGGCACAATGGAAAGGAACAGTAGAAGGTCTCAGGGATGACAGAATGCATCATTTCTCCAACATTCCATTAGGAATCCCGGACCTCAAAGAACATAAACATGGCTTCTTTCTAAAAACAGAACAATGAAGGGATTACTTTTAAGATCCCTACCAGGACCCACATTCCAGCTAAGGGCATGGTTACCCCCTCCAAACATGTGCATGAAATAGTTAACAAGAATATTCCTGAGTTGACGAAGGGAGGGTGCTTAACAGTGTTACAAGGAAGCATATGGATTCCCATATTTTTTACCAAAGGCAATCTATTCTAAGCTTGGAGTCAATCTGGAAGTTTCTCTTCCCCCCAAAATAAGTCAAGCTCAAACCCCTTTACCCTATCACAATGTAGGTCCCTGCCGAACACAGGAGCAGCAGGCAGGGAGTAGGCAGGGAGAAACAGAAAGCTGGGATCATCCAAATAGAAATCCCATATAAAGTAAAGTTAGCAGTCGCCATTGGGCTGATCATTTGGAGGAAGCACTCTTCCCAAGGAGCATCGCTGGTACAGATTCTTGACTTAAGTGAACCTGGAGGAACTGCATGAACAGAGACAGATGACTTTCTGGGGTTAGCAATGAGGTCCTTAATCCAAAAAAAACACGCAATATCCTGACTCAAACCACTGCAGGAACAAGTATGGCCCAAAGAACAGGAGAAGAAAAAAATAGCATAACCTGGGAGGGAAAAAAATAGAGAGTAAATCATAATAAAAGTTATCCTCTCCTCTCCACCCCCAGCCACACATGGTTTGGTTAATTCCTTAATGAGGATGGATTACAATTAATATCAGAACTACACACTATAATTATTGCATATAATTATGCTGAGTTAACTGTCGAGTAAATCAGATATAGTTTGCATTCTATGGTGGGAGTTTTCAATTCATCTTTTTTGAGACGGGGAGGGTGCTTCCTATGGTCCTTTGATAAAGAACTTCTCCAGGATCTACATATATCAGGTGTATCTTTGGCAGTTATGTTCAAGACTCTGATGCTCCAAATTGCCAGACCGAGCGGCTGCATTCCTTACAGACTTCTGCCTTAAGCAGACTTATTCCTAGGCAGTAACCCAGCCCTGCACAGAGAAGGAGCAGCTATGGGCTGAGCCAGATCCTGCATCAGAATGAAGGTCACCGCTTGATCCTCTGGTTGTTGGGGCCTGGGTGGGCTCTAGAGGCGGCATGTCCTTAATCTATCCCTCTCGGCCCACTTTCTCCACCACATCCTCTGGGACCTGAAAGGAGCTTCTGGTCCTCAAAGTGCTATCCGTGGACCACTGATGGTCAGAAAGCTCAATAGCAGGAGGATTACAGGTCCCCAGCTGCTCCAAAACACAAATCATATATAGTTAATGGAACCTGGACCTCTATATGATAGTCTGAGCAGTGTGTGTGTGTGTGGAGAGAGAGAGAGAGAGAGAGAGAGAGAGAGAGAGAGAGAGAGAGAGAGAGAGAGAGAGAGAGAGAGAGAGAGAGAGAGAGAGAGAGAGAGAGAGAGAGAGAGAGAGAGAGAGAGAGAGAGAGAGAGAGAGAGAGAGAGAGAGAGAGAGAGAGAGAGAGAGAGAGAGAGAGAGAGAGAGAGAGAGAGAGAGAGAGAGAGAGAGAGAGAGAGAGAGAGAGAGAGAGAGAGAGAGAGAGAGAGAGAGAGAGAGAGAGAGAGAGAGAGAGAGAGAGAGAGAGAGAGAGAGAGAGAGAGAGAGAGAGAGAGAGAGAGAGAGAGAGAGAGAGAGAGAGAGAGAGAGAGAGAGAGAGAGAGAGAGAGAGAGAGAGAGAGAGAGAGAGAGAGAGAGAGAGAGAGAGAGAGAGAGAGAGAGAGAGAGAGAGAGAGAGAGAGAGAGAGAGAGAGAGAGAGAGAGATCTGGTAGATGACCTAGGGGTGAATCTGAGAGGATTTGGGATTTAGCATTGGGTTTGGGGTTGGGGGAGGCCTGGCCAAATTGCAGGAGCCATTCTCCCTTGCCCTCACCTCTTCCCACCAGCACTGGCTGGTGTTTCTCACATAGGGCCTTTGCCACTGCCTCCGAAGAGTTGCCCTTCCCTCCAGGCACTGTTTTTATTCCCAGTATCACCCTTCTTCCCTCACCCCACATCCTGTTCCCTGGAGTGGCTGGCAGAATCCTTTCCAGAGGCAGAGGGCTTTGTCTCAGGTGAGGAGACTTCTTTAAAGCTAAATTAATTCATTCATTTAGGAGAGACCTCTAACTCTTCCTTGTTAACTCAATTTCCCTGGGTCCTTTTCCACTTTGGTTTCTAAAATCCTTCTCCCTTCCCTAACGTTGGGATTCCTCATCAATTGACCTCCTTGCATCAAATTCCTCCCTCCCCTCCTGGGCTTCCTGCAGCGTTGGGTCTGGGCTGCTGAGGTCTGAAGGTCAGAGTCCCAGGCCCCAGCCCTCTGCTGCTCATCAGTATCTAAACAGCAAATACCCAACCCTGTCCCCCGCCAGCTTTATCACCCTCCAGATTAACCTCAAGTTTAAGCTCTTGATTTCCTTCAAGAAATGCCCAGGCAAGCAGCACCCCCACCTCTGGAAGGAGTCAAGAAGGCTTAGAGGACAATCAAGATGCACTGCTCACCCAGGACTGGCACCCCGCCCTTCTCTCACCCCTCCTGGCAGCCTCTAGCACCCCCACGTGGAACCTACCAAACCACAGAAAGAGACAGAACCACTCCTTAATGCCCCCAATCGCCAGCCTCCTGTGCCCTCAGCCAGCTTTCAAAGGCCACCCTTAGACAGAGTAAGTGACACTAAAACAGCAATTCTCCCCCCACCACCGCCGCCCCCCCCCCCGCGCCTGCCCACTGATAATAATGGGCCGAGACACTTTTATTATCATTATTAATTAGCACTTTCAAGCAATGGAATTAAATCAATATGGTGGACTGAAACTAATTTTAACAAGCCATTGAGATCAATCATTGGGACTTTTATCTACATAAATGCCACTAAACTCAGCTCGTTAGTGTAACATTAGCTGGAAAGAAAAAGAAGGGAGACTGGCGGGGGTTTAATTAGGAAGACATAAACCGAGCCACAATTTTTCTTCTTTGATTTGCTTTTAATCTCGTCTGCAAAGCTCTTCTGGTGCTGCCGAGGCTGATTTCCAGTCCCAGGCCACTTCAGCCAGAAGGGGAGGGGACTGAGTGAGGAGAAGCCAAGGGCAAGTGGCTACAACTGACTCAGAGAGATGGAGCCCTTGAGCCCCCCTGCAGCCTCTAAATCTCAACTCTCATCAGACTGCCATCCTCGGAACTGACCCGTGTTCCTTTGTATGCCCCTTTGTTCAGCATGTAGTAGTTTCTGCATTCTATAAGAATTATTTATGTTCATTGATTCATTCAACAAACAATAGATGAGCATTTAATATGTGCCAGGCACCCTGCTCAAGGCCCTAAAAGAATTCAAAAATAAGAATAACAAATGAGCAAGATGTGGTCCTGCTCCCCTAGGGAGTCTGCATTCTGGCCTCTGTTTCTTCCAGATTGAGGGCCCCTGCAATGCAAGGATGGGCACTCATTTATCCGTGTGCCCCTCCCCATCTAGCTCTATGTTCTATGACTTGTGCCTATAGGAGCCCCAGTAAATGTTTAGGGTAAATGGTTAAGAACCCCACTTCTCTACTCACACGTCATTGCTCTCTATGCCCAGGCTGTTAGCCCCTCATACTACACCTCCCCCATTCCACGGCCAAGTAGAGCCTTTCTAAATTCTGCATCTGGGATCTTGTTCTCACTCTCTCTAATAACACCCTTCTAACCCTGCTATCTGACAGGCTTTGGTTTCTTATTCTTCCAGACCCAGGTTCTAAGATCACCATGTGAGGACAGTTATTTGGGCTTTCCCAGCTACCCGCTTCTACCTCTGAGATGTCACCCACATTATTGTACTCTTCTCTTGGGTCCTGCCTGCTCCTCCACTAAACTGCAAGTGCCTTGCAGGCAGGGACTGGGCTTCAGTAACCTTTATATCTCTGATGTTTTCTTCAATGTTTGGCACTGAGCTGGCATCAATTCGGAGTGTAGGCAAGCATAGAGTCATCTGTGTTTACCAAGATCGGGGAAAATATCCCAACTCAACATGGAGGTTCACACACAGCCTTTCCCTTGGAATACTTTTCAGTACTTCTTCCTGCTGCTTCCCAGCACAAATCCCTACTGTGGATGTGCTTTGCACATGCCATCGTCCACCCTCCGGCTCACTCCTCTTGCTCTTTCCCAGCGAATCCTGCTCACCCTTTGGGGCCTTTCTCAAGTCTCATCCCTTCCCCCATCCCATGCAGACTTTCCCGATCACAAGAACTTTTCCTGTTCTCTCCCTGTTTGGCCGCCCATGTGGCCCTTGTCACAAAGTACCTTCTGCTACTACATATAAGTTGACACTTTTACTTTCTCCTGGGAATGGAGTAAAAATCTTCCTATGTGGCATTGTCTCTAGAAAATAATCCTAGTTCTACTACTACTTCTAACATTTGTGGTCTTGGGTAACTTATTCAACCTTACTATGTCTCAGTTTTCTCACCTATAAAATGGGAACCAAATAGTACCTACCTGGAGTTTTTATGAAAATGAAATGTGATCATTCGCATAGAGCACATATTGTGCGAGGCACAGAGTCGATGATAATTGTGTTTGTTATTATGGTCACCATTGCTTAAATACTATTACCATCAATTTGTTGTGGTCTGACTTCATTCCCACCTAGCAACCTATTGATTATAATTTGCCTTCATTACAAGAAAAGACCCACTGATCTGTTGACATGTCGTCTTCTCATTAGATTTTTTTTTCATTGAAAATGAATGAATTCACCTTCTAGATTTTAATTAGCAGTTATGACATGAGTTAGGTCAAGGTACATAAATCTCTAAGTCCAGTTTACCCCTGAGTATACTAACAATCAAAGCTCTGAGGCAGAGGTCCTAGATCTTGGCAACCATACTATGCATGGTACTACCAACTTGGGCTTTGTCTGTGCAGCCAGCAAGGTTTTGTGGGCATCATTACACTTTAGGTTCATTATTTTGCAAAGTTACAAAACTAGGGGTCAAACCCAGGTCTTCTCCCAGTGTAGTGCTCTTTCTTTATAAAATATCTGCTTATCTAATAAGCATCAAACAAACAAGCAAAACCCCTATGGTTTTGTTTAACCCCTAGAGTGCTGGTGATCGCGATCGCGCTCCTCCTGTCTTTCGCCAGAAGTGCCGGAAGCGCTATCAACGC
>NW_006292095.1:5593909-5603467 GCF_000327345.1 Myotis davidii | reverse complement strand
TATGCAAACCCCTGTCCTATATTGTACTCATATTAATCTTCCCTGAACACCATAGTTCTTATCATTTCCATAGTGTTTTTCAGAAGAGTAACTAGTTCCAGGAATAAACTTGGTTTCTAATCTTCTGTGGTAGACATTAGTGATACCCTACTGCATGTTTCCTGTGGCAGATATTGTTGACTAGACAGTTCCCAGGAGCACTGATAGCTTCCCACCTGATGTCACACCTCTCTGCTTCACCACCTGAGGATTTTCTTCAGTGCCCTGGCAGCTTGCTCAGCTTGTGTGGAAAGAAGGACAAAAATACTGGGCATTTGACACCCCCAAGAGCAACCATCATCAATGGGAGATATGAAATGGAGTACAAATATTACAGTTTTACATCCATCGAGAAGACAATCCTGAGACACATTCTTCATGGAGCCACAGCAGGATCAAAAGCCAGTTGCCCATAGTAACACATTGATTAGTGTATCTGCGTTGACTTTTCTCCCATCGCTGTCATATTTTCCCTACTCCCTCAATTCCTGCCTAGGATTTTTTTCTCAGGGTCTGAATTCAGGTAAACTAATATATCTTCTGACTTCTTTCTTTTCATTTTAATTCTCTTCATACGAATCTACAATGACACTTTTACTTCTGACAACATGGCAGACTAAGCATTCTAAAAATATCTTCTGACCCTACTCTACTGGCTAAATTACAGCAAACATACTTTTAAGGGTAGTTTTGTGTTTTCAAGGAAGTTAGAAAAGTCTCTAAGGGTCACATATAAACTCATACAAGCAAGCAAAGAGTAAGCTGAAACAAACACAAGGAGAGACAGGCTGCCATAAGCTAGTGTTGGCAAAACTAGTAAATGACATACTTATGCTCCCCCAACCAATTTGAATATTGGGTTGTCAGAGAGTGACTGTAATAAAACTGTAATTTTTAAAGAAAAGAGATAAAAGTGGGAAAACGAACAAAGTGCAAGAGAGTATCATTAATGACAAGGAGAATTTTTAATTGAAATTTAAAATACAATCATTGACATTAAAAACTCAAAAGGTTTAACATCAGCTTAGACAACCTTGAAGAATAGTGAAGTAGAAGAGAACTGGTGAATTGTGCAGAACCTAGAATAGAAAGATAGGCGATGGAAAGTATAAGTGAAAGAGAGGTCAAGGAACATAACGGGTAGAATTAGAAGGCATAGCACTGCCAGGACTGACCGGCAGACCCTGAGCGATGGATGAATAGATTACTCTGACACACGTTTCTGTGAAAGAGAGGCTAAGGGACTGTTTTGCTTTAGGAGCAAGTAGCCCTGTTCACCTGCCTCTTTAGGCTTTTATTATAACAACAGCTTGAACTAAAATTAACCTCTAGATAGAATTAGCAGGGTAAGCATCCTTGAGAAAGCACTGCATCTGTGGTGTCGTTCAAACAAGGACATTTTGAAATCTAAACATAAAGATTCTAGGAAAACACCCAGGGGATTAGACTTGTTTGGAAAAGTCAAGGCAGGGGCGGCCACTTCAGCAAGGTCCCCCAGAGGCCTCCCGACCTTTCAAAGATTCCTCCTTATAGACTTTCCAACCAAGTCCCGTGCTTCCCCACATAGCACATATGTAATTGAAACAGAAAATGGAAGAGAGACAATATACAAAGAGATAATGACTAAGAATTTTCCAGAATTTGTGAAAGACATAACTCTACACATAAAGAAAACACAACTGGCCCTGATCAGTGTGGCAAAGTTCGTTGGAGTGCGTCCCATAGTATGAAAGGTTGTGGGTTCAATTCCCAGCAAGTGCACACATCCAGGCTTCAGGTTTAATCCCCTGGTCAGGGTGCATATGGGAGGCAACCAATTGATGTTTCTTTCTCATATCTATGTTTCTCTCTCTCTCTCTCTCTCTCTCTCTCTCTCTCTCTCTCTCTCTCTCTCTCTCTCTCTCTCTCTCTCTCTCTCTCTCTCTCTCTCTCTCTCTCTCTCTCTCTCTCTCTCTCTCTCTCTCTCTCTCTCTCCCATCTTCTTTCTCTAAAATCATTAAAAACATATCCTCAGGTAAGGATTTTTTAAAAAAAGAAAACACACTGTACAAAACATGTATAAGATGAAATGCATACCTACGAACCTTATAGTGAAACTACAGGACAGCAAAAAAAGACTGTCACCAAAAATACAAAACAAAAAGGAAATCAATAATTAGGCTAAAACAGACTTACCACTTGTGACAATGAAAGCCAGAGTGTAATGGAATAATATCTCCAATGTGCTGGGAGGAATGTAACTGTCAACCTTGGACAGTGCCCCAGAAAATTCATATTTCAAGTTTCTTTCAGATAAAAAATGAAACAGTTTACTACTGACATATCCTCGCTAAAGGACTTACATTAAGAAGTGAAATAATCCCCCCAAAAAAGTCTGCACTGCAAGAATGATAAATAATAAAAATGATAACATCTAAATAAAACAAAAGTAGTAATTTTGTGTGCTTAAAACCAGAACGAAAATATATGGGCAATGCTGGGGGTGGTGGTGTTGACGGGAAATGAAGCATTCCAAGATCCTTGTTCTTGATGGGAGTAAGATTAAGATGCTACTATTTTACACTGTTAAGTGTACAAAATAAAATTTAAAGGCTTATCTTTAAACACAAAGTAAAGAACAAACAATCCAAAAGAAGGCAAGAAAGGGAGGGGGGGCCATTATACAAACTTAAAATATTATGAAGCTTTAAACATATGTAATAAAATTAAACCTAAATGCAAGGGAATAATGCATATAAAATTCAGAATAATAATCACTCTTGGGGAATAGGGAAGAAGAATATAGAAGGACTTCAAGGGTATTGGTTACATTCTAATTCTTAAGTGGAATAGAGGGTACACTAATTGTACTTAGTTCATTATATGTTATATTTACGCCCGTGTGTGTGTTCATTTATATATTTGTATAAATGAAATTCATTAAAAGTTTTAAAAATTTAAAAGGACCTACTGTGGCTCCATATTGCTCCATTAAGTTTAAACTCACCAGCCTGGCATGTCAAGCCATTTTCCAGATGGGCACAACTGTTTTCTCAGTCCTGCACAATGGGGATTCCTTTCTCTAGTGGGAATTCCCTATGGCCATCCTTCTGCTCTTCATTGCCGCTATCAGATTCACATCTTCAGGGCTCTCTGTCCTCCTCATCTTTTCTTTTATCTACAGTGCAAATTCTACATACCCTGGGAGGAAAAAAAAACCCCTACTTGAAGCCTTCCTGAGTTTACCCCAGGACACAGGAGTTCCTCAATAATGTGAAATACTTCCAGGATAAGTGAATTTTGTCTGCCACAAACTCTTGGTACTCAATGTGAGGGGAACTCTTGAGTCTTAACTAGCTAGTGAACTTGTTGAGAGCAAAGATGGAGTTTTACGTTTCCTCATATCTTATTACCTCTTGGCCAGCACTGAAGTCATAAAATATACTCAATCAACATGTCCTGAAGAAAGGATTACATGGGACCAATTCTTAATTCCCATGGAACAGATTCTGTTTGAGAGTCTGGGAAACCTTTATGTTGCTGCTTCTCAGGTCTTCCTGGAGTCCAGTTGTAACCTACCACACATACCTTTTCTACTTAGCCACTTTTCTATTGAAACCTGTTTAAACAGATTTCTGTTCTTTATAGCCAAACAGTCCTCATTGAGCAATGTGTGTCCAAGACTCAAGTTCATGCTTCAGCAAAAATTATCACACTATTGAACTTCAAAATTAGTCACAAATAATAAATTTGTGAATGTCAAGGATGTACTGAATTAAATTAGGTGTTTGAGATCCACAGCTAGTTCTCTACGTAGTCAGAACATAAACCTAAACCTGCAGACACTCATTCCAGTGCTCTCTTCAGTCCCCAAGGTGCTCACTGATGTTCTTTGAGAAACTATAAGAATCTTCCCTCTTGTAAAGCCACATAAGTAGATTCCGATAAAATAGCAAGAATTGACATAGAATATATATCCCAATAAAAATAAAAAGAATTGACACAGAGCATAGTAGTAAGAGGCTATTATCCTAAGAGACCAAATTAGTTGGAGTTGAAAAGAAGGAAGTGAAATTATCACAGACTATTATGAACTAGAGGCAGAGGAAGATCTAGAAAATTTTTATCATGCCCCAATCTAAGATGAAAAGTGAGCATCACCTTTCTGGTTCTGGATACCTTTATTAGTCCTAATAATCAGATTATCCATTAACCAATACTTTTGCCAATAGATCACTGGGAACAATGAGATGTTCGTTCTCTCATCCATTTATTGAATCAGAAAATATTTATTGAGTGCCTAGTATGTGACAGGCATTGTCCTAAGCACTAGAGACATTCTAGTTAAGGGTGACTTGACAATAAAGTAGGTCAATGTCTAACCACTATGCTGTACATCTGAAATGAATATACTCTGTTGAATGTCAACTGTAATAGAAATTTTTTTAATTTTTAAATCAAATAAAATTAAATAAATAAATAGGTCAAACATGTTGTATGTCAAATACTGATATCAGCTATGGAGAATGATATAGAGGGAAGGACATCAGCAGTATCAGAGATCAGGATAGACATCTCAGGGTAGACACAGAAAACTTCCCTGAGAAGGCAACGTTTGAACATGAGCACCTTACAGGAATAAGGAAAGAATGAAAGAAAGAATATATATAAAGTTGCCAGTAGCTCTTGGATAGTCTTCCAAGCCTGATTCCTTGGTTTTTTTCTTGAATCAAGAAGATATCAATGACAGAAAGCTGTCAAGACTGTCCTCCGAGGCAAGAAGTCACAGGGCCGGCAGAACCTGGTACTAGCAAGCTGAGGTGGTGGTAACTAATAAATTCCGCCTCCCAAGAAGTAAACAACTTCATGATATAAAGATTGAATGAAATTTTTAACTGTAAATCTAAATAGCATGTCTTATATTAAAGTAGGCATCTATAAATGCTTTTATGAACCTGACTCAGAGCCTGGAAGATTAAATACCAAAGATTTCTATCTTTCTGAAAGCTAGGTGTTTTTCCTCCTATCTAGAACATGAGAATCTCTTCCACCCACCCCACAAGTTACTTTACTCCTCCTATATACTTGGAGATATTGACATGATTTTACAAAACCACTGTCAATAGGTTCATGTTGAGCATCTAATTTTAAAGAACTCTCCCAAGTATTTATGCTGGGGGAGGAGGGCCATTTACAGATTCAATTAAGTGAGATTTGCAATACTCAGGAGCTTAAGGTTTATTTGGGGAGACACATCTAAATCACTAGAGAGTATCAGCAAACAATAGCCCTCATTCCAAGGGTCAGGGAGCCAATGTGGGATTTCTGCCAAATTGCTGAGTATGTCTATTCCATTTACATATGCAGGAAAAGGAAGGGAAAATGCAGGGAGGATTTGTGGGCCCACTGAGCCATCTGTGGGATGGATTTATGCCAAAACTTCATTTCTCACCTGATCATCAGCAGTTCCCACTTGTGGATCATAATGGCATTTGGGGACCCAGTTACTAGTGTCAGCTCAGAGCCAAGTCAGTGTCCATTAAATCCCTGAAAGGTCTGAAGCCTTTCTTTTCTTTCCCCAGTGCACAGTAAGCCTAGTAAATGGCCAAGGGCCCCTTTGTGGAAGTCTTGGGGAAATATTTGCAAAATACAGTTGTAGCAGAGTTGCACCTTCGTCCTCAAGGGAGCCAGCCTCCCCTTCAACCAAGGGGCTCAGGCTCTGTGATCTGCAGTATGCCTGAACCCTAGGTAAGAAGCTAAGACTCTCCATTATGCCCAGTAAAGTTCCTGGATGTCAGACCTAGAGTGTTTCTGTTATACAGAGGAAGAAATATTTTAGTAGGCTGCTCATCTATTTCATTCCTAGAGAGACAGCAATTAATTAGGCATGGCCAAAGAGCCTAGCAGTTCATTCTGTTTACCTAGTTGTCCCACCTGCCCATTATATCAATTGTGTCTATTTTGTCTCTTGCCTTAAGAGCTATTCTTTGCTCACTAATTCTCTAGAATCCCCATGGAAATCAGGGCACACATCTAGTAGTTGCATTTCCTCAGGTCTACAGAAGAAGCCACCATAATGTTTTTCAAAGATGCTGATGCTCTTGTCACTAATATGTTTTCCAATTTCTCCCCTTAATAGAGCAAATGTCTTCTAGGACTTCTGTGAGGATATAGTAAGAAGAAGGATATGCAGTTTGCATATGATAAATCCATTCCCATACTCCTATCTTATCAAACATTTGGAGTCAACCTTTTACATCATGCTTCAAAGTTTCAGTCAACTGATCAGTACACTAATTTTCAGAGCCACTTCTAACATTAGGTTGATCATCTCTGGTAAGGGCACCCATATAAAGAATTTAGTTTGATACAATTTTATGTTCTTGTTTTAACACCTTTATGATCCATTCCCACATGTGTTTCCCTAAGATTCATGCTGATAAAACGTAGTACATCTTGCATTGATTTTGGAATATAAACTATTTTTTTTCAGGCCAGACAAAGGCATCAACAGATGGGTGCTTGGAGGCTTGAGGAGAATAGGCATTTCTTTGCAAGGCAACTGCTGTACATGCCATTATTACTGGTTCTTCAAGAAAGGAAAGCTGATCTCGTCCACCCTAAAAAGAGCAGGCTGCCTCCTGTAACAAGGGAAGCTTAGGGAGACTTGGAAGTTCAAGATTCTCAATTTCAAACAAGTCAACTCAGGTAAAAACTTGGTGTGGCTGTGACTTCAACTTACAATTCTGCAATCCACACAACTAAATTCCAAGCCTAATTTTCATCAAGATTGGCCCTGTACATGGAAAGAAATTTTCTAGAGTCTCTGCAAAGCTCCCTGGTTGTCTGAACATTCAAATTGAGAGTTTAAACTTGTCATTGTCTATATGTGAGTTCTCCCAAACAGTTGGAAGCAACTACTCCACATGAAGGGTTTTGTAGCTATTGCCATATTAGTCAAGTCCAGTAGCTACTTTAACACCATCAACCATAAGTGAAATTTTTATCATATTATTACTACCAAGCCCCAACATTTTTAAGGGTTATTTTTTCTTATGACCACTTCCATTACCAAGTATTGTACCAGCCAATGTCCAATCAGGAAAATAGACCACCATAGGTATAGCAACAGAAAAGAAAAAAAAATAACTGACTACTGGAAGGCTGATAAAGCAAAAAGAAAATATCAAGCTATCATTGAGATAACTGGAAAAGCAGCTTCCACAGCTAGGGGTGGTAGACAAAGGGAAGCAATTGAGGTTATCAGAACTAGAAGGCTGGAATAGAAAACTCAATAAATTAGAAATCACACCACTAAGGAAAAGGCATACTTGGCTGCTGCTAATTCCTCAGGAGTTCATAAGAGGAAACCAAGGAGCTGGGACTTGGACCTCAAAAAATGTCTCAGGCTGTTGACCTCCTCCAGCTACTGATGGCCCCTCTGAAGGGTAACAATGAGGCTGGTTCTAGGAGTACCGAAAAGAGCTGAAGGACAGACCTAATTGCTGCCTCTAGGAGAAAACATTCTCGCTGAGCACTGCTGATAGGTACAAAAGTAAATAAAAGTAGAAGGACCTTTTTGGCTCCTGCCTTCCAAACTCCTTCTAGGATTCCCTAGTGCAGACCTAAGAGGAAGCCACACGACAAAGGAGAAAGGTTGTTTGCAGAGTCCTAGAACTGGTATCACAAAACAGAAACTACAAGGGTGTGCTTGGAAAGAAAAAACAACAGCTTAATAACTAGTATAAATATATCTTACTAGAACTGGCAAAAGAAAAAGAAAAAACCTGTATGTTCTAACCATTAAAAAAATTTAGGCAGAAGTCAAAAATCTTCCTACAGAGCAACCTACTACCCAGATGGCTTCACCAGCAGGTTCTGCCTAATAGTGAAGAAAAAAATAATTCCAATCATACATACCTCTTCCTAACTCACTATCTGAGGCTAGCATAATTTTTATAGTGAACTCAACAAGGATAGTACAAATGGTAAATTGTCTTTCTATGTTATTCATGAACATAATACAAGAATTCTAAACAAAATACTACTAAGATGAATTCAGCAATCTATAAAAAAGTATAATAATCTTACCAAATTTGATATATTTAAAAAATGCAAAGTTAATTAAATACTAGAAAATTAATTAGTGTAACTCAATACATTAATATATTAAAGAAAATATGGTTCAAATATCTCAATAAATGGAA
The DNA here is from genome assembly GCF_000327345.1 of Myotis davidii. Classification (NCBI taxonomy): domain Eukaryota; kingdom Metazoa; phylum Chordata; class Mammalia; order Chiroptera; family Vespertilionidae; genus Myotis; species Myotis davidii. The sequence goes on along the minus strand of NW_006292095.1, from coordinate 5,595,242 downwards.
AAATGTACTTGATAAAATTTAATGTTCATTCATAAATTTTTAAAATACTTTTGGTGCCAAAAAATAGAAGTAATTTGCTTAGTATGGTAAAGTTTAAAATTTAACCTTAAAAAATTTATAGATATTATAATACATAACTTACAGGTTAAACTTTGAAAGCTTTCCCTTTGTGATATAGACAAAATAAAAGATTCTTTTATACTATTTTTTAAAATATTATATTAGCTCATGCAGTTAGGCAAATCACAGGAACAAAATAGATATTAATTATGCTATACATCTAAAACCAATACAAAATAATATTGAAAGTAAACTGTAATTGAAAACTAGAAAAAATAGAATACAATAAGTAAAATAGATAGTGAATGGAAAAGAAGAAACAATATTGTCATAATACACATATAATATGCTTATATATATTTTAAAATCTAGAAGAATCTACAGATGAATTTTTAGAATTAATAAAAATGTCAAGGTTTCTATAGATGAAATCTATATACAAATATCAATTATAAGAACCATTCTGAGGTAAGACAGAGTATTTGTATTGAGCTAATACTTCCACAAATAACATTTATAAAATACTTTTAAAACTAACTACTTGAGGTCATAGAGGACCATCAAAAGCAGTCAGAAACTGGTGAAGAGTCAAACCTTGAAATAAGGAAATTGTCCTGGGTCTGTTTTTGCCCAAGAATACTACACTCTGTATAGCATGGATGGGACATCTACATGTCAAAAAAAAGCTTCTGACTCCCTGGCTTAAGAAATCATCAGCAAATGGGCTTCTAGAGCAGCTAAATATTAAGAGGGAAAATTCTGAAAGAATGAGACATGAGGAAAGCCTCCAAATCTACATATAGCTTTACCCAAATCCTTGACCAACCCCTGAACTACACATATATGGTAGAGATTCTAAGGAGATCAATGGGAAACAACAGCTGTTTCAGTTGTATCAGTTAATAATGTGGGTTTTTTTCAATAGATGGAGTTACACATATGTTAACATATATGCGATTTGATATGTATGCTATTTTGTTGTATTGACAGCAAGCTTCAAATCTTCATATGTCAAATTTTCTGAAGGTGTTAACATCATAGATATTTTTACGCTTAAAAAATGTCAAATTTCGTGCCAAAAAAAGAGCATTTGCGGGAAGTTTTAATTCATTACTTTATTTTGAAGAAAAAGTTATTGTATACTTCAGGAAGCTTATGGTGAACATGCTCTATCTCAGATACTTGTGAGTGCTTCATGATAACGCACAATCACACACTTCAAAACCAGTTAAAGACACGTTAAAAGATCTTGTCTGGGAAGTTTAACTTCATC
>NW_006292095.1:5575583-5593784 GCF_000327345.1 Myotis davidii | reverse complement strand
CCAGCCAAGGGGCCAAAGAGCCACATGTGGCTCGCGAGCTGCAGGTTGCTGACCACTGATCTAGGTAAACTATCAACATCGACTGCAAGGCCAAATCTCTTTGGAAAGAAGACAATGCTCTGCATTTGGCGGTATCAGGAAGGTGTGGTGTATTATGAGCTTCTAAAACAAGATGAAACTGTTAATACTGATCACTACTGACAACAAATAATCAATTTGAACCACGCTTTGATTGTGAAACGACCAGAATGTGCCGGAAGACATGGCAAAGTAATTTTGCTTCATGATAACACACCATCACACACTTCAAAACCAGTTAAAGACATATTAAAAGATCTTGCCTAGGAAGTGTTAACCCACCTGCTGTATTCACCAGACCTTGCTCCTTCAGATTACCACCTGTTCCAATCGATGGCACATGCACTTTCTGAGCAGCACTTCAAAACGTACGAAGAAGTGGAAAGTTGGGTTTCTGAATGGTTTGCCTCAAAACAAGAGAAGTTCTATTGGGACGGTATCTACAAATTACATGAAAGATGAGGAAAATGTGTAGCTAGTGATGGACATTACTTTGAATAAAGCACTTTTGATGTTTCTCTTGAAATTATCGTGTTTTCTTTGATTACAAAATCCGCATTATTAACTGTTACACCTAGTATAACTGAAAGAACTGGGTGAGGATTTCAACTATTGCTTACTCCAGGGGAACTAGTTTAGAGTTTGAGTCCAGCCATGTTGACTACTTGCTAGGATAAAAATAAACATTCTTCAAAGGAAGATAACAGAATCTAGAGTCTCTTATCATCAACTTATCATTAACAACACCTAATGTACAATAAAATATTACTAGACATGGATGGGGAAATAAACAGAAAAAGGTGACATAGAGTCAAGAAAGAAAATGTCCATATAAACCAACCTCTACATGATCTAGACACTAGCAGACAAGAACTTAAAGAAACCATTATTAATACGTACAAGGACTTTAAGGAACTGATGTCATAATCAACAAACAGGTAGGGATCTCAGCAGAGAAATAGAAACTTTAGAAAATTACCAAATGAAAATTTAGAATTGAAAATTGTAATCTCTAAAATGAATAGTTGACTAGATAGCCTTAATAGCATATTGAAGACAGTAGAAGATAGGGCCAGTATCAATACTGATAAATCATTAGTATCCAATCTGAATTTAAAAAGAAGGAAATGTTTTTGAGAAAGGAACAGAACTTCAATTACCTGCAGGACAAAATCAAGAGGTCTAACATACATGTAATCTGAATCCCAGAAGGACAGGAAAGACTAGGAAGGAATAAATATTTAAGAAATATGGTCAAAATTTTTCCAAATTTATGTGAAAAAAATGTATACTTATACATCTAAGGATGTCAGCAAATCCCTGCAAGCATAATTACAATAAAAACCACACATAGGTAGATTATAGTAAAAATGTTGAGACAAAACCTAGAGAAGAACCTAGAGACGGAACATGGCAAAGATCCTGAACAGAACCTACACACAGAACCTAGAGACAGAACATGGCAAAACATCCTGGACAGAAACTGGCCACAGAACCTAGAGACAGGACCTAGCGTGAGTGGAGATGTTGCCAGCATTTGATTTCTTGGTTTTTGATTCTTGATTTCTTGGTTCTATGTTGTTGAGTGCGACCTACACAGCAACACCTACCCTGGTTCCAGCATAATAGGCTGCAATATTGACAGCGTATTCTCAATCACTGCATTGCTCTCTAACGCAATCCTGGCAACCACTGGATGGCCACTTCCTGGCCTCCACTCCCCAAAACTGTGTACGAAGCAGATTTAAAGAACATTTACATTTAGCTAGTTCAGCTATTTCTGGGATTTGTAATTAGTTTCCATTTCCTCTTCCCAGAAAATAACTGCACTGGCTAAAACATCTTGTCTCTTGGTCTGATTATTTCATCGACACTCCTGGCCATTACTTCTGAAATATTGTACACGTGCCCATATACTAGTAATTATTGGTGCCAACAGGAAATAGCAAAACCATCCCACCAATGCGCATTCACTTACACACTTCACAGTTTGGGTAGAAAGAGATGGACTTTATCAGAATTTGCCTGGACCCCCCTCTTTCTGCTTGGCAGTCAGGAGTTTCTATGGGTTCTTATGACCATTCAAAGCCCACAAACCCCACTAAGTCCAGGGAAGGGCAGAGCCCAGGAATGCTGTTTGAAAACCACATGAAGAGGCCACTGTGTGCCTCTGAAAAAAAACAAACCTGTCAGGTAATCATTAAGCAGACAGTTTTAGGAAAAGGAAGGCTGCATTTTAAATGGTATTTCTATGTCAGAGTTATCGTTTGATAAATGAATGTTTAACGATTATTGAGATGAGCAATAGTAAATTTTCCTCACCTTTGGGCAGATACACAAAAGCATAATCTTGAACCATCATTTATTTCTGTGTCAATATCATAAAATTGTTGATGAACAGAGTAAACTGGTGAATATAAAATAACCAGGGGCATAGAAAGGGAGTGGACTGACAATTCTTGGGGGGAAAGGGGTGTGGGGGTGCAGGAAAAGACTGGACAAAAATTGTACACCTATGGATGAGAACAGTGGGTGGTGGGGGTAAGGGCAGAGGATGGGGTAGGAACCGGGTGGAGGGGAGCTATGGGGGGAAAAAAGAGGAACAACTGTAATAATTTGAACAATAAAGATTTTAAAAATAAATAAATAAATAAATAAATAAATAAAAATAAAAAATGTTGAAAACTAATGATAAATAGATAATCTTGAAAGCAGTAAGAGGAAACTGATATATTGGATACATAGAATGGAACAATAGAAATTATGGTTAAGTTGCCCATCAAAATCAATGAAAGCCAAAAGAAAAAGGGGGAATCTATCATCCTAAAATGACACAGCAAAAGAAAATATTTTTCAAAAATGATGATGAAATACACATATTTTAGAACCAAAAAAAACTAAAGGAAATAATCAGCAATAAACCTGAACTATAAGAAATGCAAAAAGTTCTTCAAATTGAAGGAAAATAATTCCAGATTGAAACTTGGATATACTGAGAAAAATACAAAGCACCAAAAATGATCAATAGTACAAAAAAGACTATATTTCTTTCTTATAATTTCTTTTAAAGGCATATTACTATCTTTTAAACTATGACACTGTATTGTGGAATTGTAAACATATGTAAATATAATATATAAAATATTAGTAACCCAAAGACTCAGAACCATACCTGATAGATTCTTAAATTTTATGCCATGGTATATATTAATGATACAAAAGAAAAAAGGTGGAGAGGCTACATGGAACATTCACTAAGACAGACCATACACAAGGCCATAAATCAAGGCTTTATACATTTCAAAACTTGAAGGACCAGTGCAGCATACTTTCAGGTCTACCACAGAAAAGTGAACACACTCATTGATTGTGACTTAATACAATAATTTTGGACTATCTTATATAATAAAAGCCTAACATGCTAAGTGTCCGGCAGACCGGTCGGCCGTTCAACCAATCAAAGCATAATATACCAATGATACTCTAAAGCCGCTCAACCGCTCACTATGATGTGCACTGACCACCACAGGGGCAGTCAACCAGTCGACCAATCGCTATGACATGCACTGACCACCATGGGGTAGAGCTCTGACCAGTAGGTTAGCTTGCTGCTGGGGTCTGGCCGATCAGGGCTGAGCAAAATGGACACACCCTAGAGCCCTCCCACAGTCTCTCCCCAGCTGGCCAACCTCCCGCGTCCCTCCCGTGCCCTGATTGTGCATCAGTGGGGTCCCTTGGCCTGGCCTTTGCCCTCTTGTAATCTGGGAACCCTTGGAGGATATTGGAGAGCCAGTTTTGGCCTGATCCCACAGGCCAGGCCGAGGGACCCCACTGGTGCACGAATTCAAGTACTGGGCCTCTAGTTTACATATATATGTACATACACAAAAATACATATATATTTACAAATATGTATATATTTTATTTGATAAAGCAAATGGGCAAAATGTAAATAATTAGTGACTCAGGTTTAAAGCTTCTATTATTTTCACAACCTGTCAATAGGTATTAAATTATAACAAAATTTTTAAATATCCCTATATACCATCAAACAGAAAATGAAATGTTTTTAAAGATACCATTTATAGCAAAGTACCTAAGTCTCTATGAAGATAATTATAAAACTTTATTGTAAGGCATCAAAGAAAATCTAGTATACCATATTCATTAAGTATAAGACTCAATATTGTAAAAGTTTAAATACTCCCAATTTTTATTTTATTTTTTTGTAGATTTGGTGCTATTTAAATCAAAGTTCTGACAGGATTTTTTTTTTTAGAACTTGACAAGTTGGTTCTAAAATTCATATGGAAATGCAAAAAGCTAAGATTAAGCAAAGCACTCCAAAAGAGGCAGAAAAAGTGGGAGGACCTGCTCTATCAGATTGCAAGACTTATTATAAATCTATAGCAATGAAGATAATATAATATGAGTATGGGATAGACCTCCACATATATAGACACTTGATATATGACAGAGGTGTCATTGAAGATCAATGAGAAATGGATGGCATGATCTGAGATAACTACATATCCATTTGGGAAAAACTAAGTTGGATCTCTAGCTCACACTATACACAAAAACCAATTCAGGATGGCTTGAAGACCTACCTACAAAAAGCAAAACAATAGAGATTTCAAACAGGATATGGCACCATGAGTCCCAAACTATTCACTGAGGTGACCTAGGACACAGCATCAAACTTACAGCTGTGTCATGGGATATTTATTTATTTATTTATTTATTTATTTTTGGTGTCATGGGATATTTTTAATTAATGAGGGAAATACAGGGATACTTGACACTTGTCAAACACTGAACAAATCACTAGCTCTAGCCCTACCTGGTTTGGCTTAGTGGATAGAGTGTCAACCTGTGGACTAAAGAGTTCTGGGTTCAATTCTAGTCGAGGACCTGGGTTGCAGGCTCAATCCCCAGTGGGGGACATGCAGGAGGCAGCTGATCAATGATTCTCTCTCATCATTGATGTTTCTCTCTCTCTCCTCTCTCTCTCTCTCCCTTCCTATCCATAAATAAAAATGTATATTTTTCAAATGACTAGCTCTAGATAGTTTCAACATTAAATCAAGCTACAGTTCCTTCAATGATATCATTTCTTTGTAAAGCTAGGTTTTCAGCAGTTGCTGTAATTTAAAGCAAATATCCCCTAAAGATCTATATGAAACCTTGTTCCCAGGTTTGAGATGTTGTGCAGTGCCAACAGGTACACATATCCCTTAGTAAGTAATTGCAATTCTTTAAAAATAAAGAGTACATTATTTTTCTGTATATGTATACTATGTTCTTAAGTGACTATATAATAGTTAGAACATAAATGGTTGAGTTGTTTGGACCAGGTACCTAATAAATAGAAGTGTTGGGTATTTCTTTTGATCTAAGCATAGCATAAAAAACAACTGAGACATTAAGGGCACCATGAATTGAGAAAGTTGAGAACCTTTGATAGAGAATACACAGGGCTGGGCAAAAAGAGGTTTATAGTTGTTCATATGGAAAATAATACAATAATTAATAAATAATAATATAAGAATAAACAGTATTTTGTGTACTCACAACTATAAACCTTCTTTTGCCCCACCCCATATGTGTAACCTCAGAGTAGGAAAGAAATTGTTAAACAGGAGACATAAAGCATTAATCATAAAGGAAATAAAACAAGTTCAAATTCCTTAATATTAAGAACTTCAATTCATCAAATGATACCACAAAGATACTAGAAAGACAAGCCACAGATATAAATAATGGATAAAACTAATAAAGAATACTCTCCAGAATATACAAAAATTCCTACAAATCAATAAGATAAGGACGACTTTATAGAAAAATCATCAAAAGGCTTAGATAGATCACCAAATAGAAAATCCATACGGAAAATAAATTAATGAAAAATGCTCATTCTCAGAGAAATGAGAAAAATACAAGCTAAAGCACAATGAGAAAATAAAATTTTTAGAAGAAAACATAAGGAAAATTATTTGATTTGAGGTAAGCACAAAAGTTTTTAGATCAACACAAAAAGCTCAAACCATGAAAAATTTTTGACAAATTGAACTTCATCAAAATTAAAAACATCTCTTCAAAATATAGTCTTAAGAAGATAAAAGTACAAAGCAAGGACTGGGAGGAAGTATTTGCAAAACACATATTTGTTAATGAATCTGTTTAGTATATACAAGGAACTCTTAACAACTCCATTATAAGAAAACAATCAAATTTTAAAATGAGCAAAAGATTTAAACAAGACACTTTACCCAAGTCAACATAAAAATGGTCAAGGAAAAGTCCCAAGGGCAATAATTAATTAATTAATTAATTAATTAAATACAAAAAAATCATTACCTATACTAGAATAGCTAAAATTAAAATGATGGAATATAGCGAGTGTTGGCAGGGATGTAAGGCAATCATAACTCTCATAAGACTCTGGTATATAAAGTGTAAAATGATAAAACTTTGGAAAACTGTTTGGTGGTCTCATAATATATAAAGTCAAAATTACACCTACCCCATGAACCAGCAATGTCTTTCCTTCATATTTACCTAAGAGAAATAAAGCATAAATCCATAAAAAGACTTGTACTAAGCTTGTCTTGGAGGCTTTAGTCATAACTGCCCAAAACTGGAAACATTCTAAATGCCCATCAAGAGGAGAATGATGAACTGTGAAATTTTCACACAACAGAATACCACTCAGAGAGTATTTTCAGGATGATTCCATTTATCAAACATCTGGAAAAGGCAACTTATAGTGACAGAGAACAGATCAGTGCTAGAGGTATGGGATTGACAGCACAGGGGCATGAGGGAATTTGAGGGGTGATGGAAATGTTCTCTCTTGGTTGTGGTGGTGAATATATGTGGTGGTGAATACATGAGGATGTTATACAGTTGTTAAGAGTCATGAGACTACACACTTCAAAAGAAGGAAATTTACCCATATGTAAATTATGCCACAATGAACCTGATTTTTAAAATGTTAACTAAAGAAAAAGAGACACATGAGATATCTTTAAATACCAACCAGATTGGCAAAATTTTAAGAGTCTGTTGATACCAAATGTTGTCAAGGATGAGGAGCAGCAGGAGCTTCTCAGGAAGCAGACTGTGAGATGGAAGCTGGTGTAGGAGAAATTTATGAGGGATCAGCCTCTAATCAAGGGAAATGGGGGGAAACAGGAAGAGAGCTAAGGCACAAGTTTACAAAGTCTTGATGGAGTGCTCTGGAGAGTCACCCATCAGAACTGTCCCACAGTGGTCCAGGACGGGCACCCCTTTTTTCCCCTCCCCACAATTATCAGAGCCAAGCTGTCCCGGGAAGGGCATGTCCTAAGGCAAAGGCAGCTCTGAGTGGAGGCCGACCCTGAACTTGCTGAGCTGGACAATGAGTCTTTTTGGAAGAAGGATCCATTCGGCACACTTTTGGGTCTACCACAGGACATGTAAACTCTACTGATTGTGCTGTGACTTAACCCAATTATTTTGGACACCAGTTTGGTACAGTTGAAGATGTGCATGCCCTGTGATCCAGCATGCTGCTTCTGCGTATGTGTCCTAGTGAAATGCACACTGGTGTATATGGAGATAAACACTCATCCCAGCACTGTTTGTAATGGCCCCAAACTGGAAACAACTCAAAAGTTCATCAGTGATAGAACACACAAGCAAATCATGCTGCTGGCATATAGTGGAATAACCAATAAGTTATTATGTATCAATAAAATGGTAATAGATACATGCATAGGTGTACAATGTTCTAGGTCAATAAATATGAACAAGTTATAACAACAAAATTCGTATGGACAAATCTCATTAGCATAGTGTTAAGCAGAAAAGAATGCACAAAGGAATAAATACAGTATGACGTCCTCCATATAAAGATTTCAAATTGGTAAAACTAAACCCTATGGTTTAGGAATGAAATTATCCATCTATGAAGAAAACAATGAAAAATTATTCATCAAGCTGTACATAGATGTTTAGGGTACTTTTCTTTGCACATGTTATATTTCACAACAAAAACAAGGGAAAATGGCACCTACACAATGGTTAGAGGAACTGGGCAAGTTTAGCCTAAAAAAAAGAGAAAAAGCTTAGGGGGGGTAGAATGGCCATTAATTATCTAAAAAGCTGTCCTAGAGAGTCCAAAAGGACCTTTGAGAGAAAGAATTTTCTAATGATTCCAACACATGAAATGGGCCTCCAGACTCAGCTATTCCCTGGGCCTGTGCAATCGGAGGCCAAGGTTGAGTGACGTGGAACAGAGGGGAGGCTGGGTGACCTCAACCTCTCTACCAGCTCTGAGGTCCCAAGGTACAAAGAACTGGGCCTTGACAGGGAAGTACGAAGAGCACAAGCTGACGGGAGCCAGGAAGTCATTCCACATAAAGCAACAAAGAATGAAAGAGCACATGTTTATTTTTAAAATAAATGTCAGTGAATGGATCCTTGCCGGGTGAGCTCATTTAGCCTGCCATTTCTACTTGGGGAGATGCCTGTTGCTTTTACACAGGCAGAATCTGGTTTCCAGCTGAACCTGTTCCGCTTGTGGCCTTGCAGGCTCTCGGTCCCAGCCGCCTCCAGTCTATCAGAGACCATGCAAGGCTTTGTCATCTGAGCACCACCCAGAGTGATCACCACCCAGAAAGAGGAAGAGCAGGGAGATGTCAGGCAAGGTATACCAATGCTACTGCTATTGATAATGATGATGAGCACTGGCCATGTGGTTTGCATACATTTTCTCATTTAAATAATCAAACTCTGTTCATGCCTTCAACCCATACAGCCATATTCACCATGACTAGAAGATCAATCCACCCACATTTACCATAGCAATCAAGAATGGTCTGGCAGGAGGTGAGCACACTTCGGTTTGGACAGTCTTTAGCGTGGTGGTGATCTGATCCTTATTCTGGACTCAGAGGAGCAGCCAGCTGTCACCCACTGCCACTCCCTCTCATTTCCTTGGCTGCCTTCTCTCTTGCTTGTAAATGATAACTTTCCACACTGCCCACCCTATAATAATTAACATGGATAGAGCACCTCCTGTAGGTAAGACATAGAACTAGAAGCTCCTCATAAGTATGTCACCTATCCATCCTAACACTGTTTTACTCATGAGCAAACCAAAGCTCAGTGTAGTTAAATAGTTTACACAAGGTCACACAACTTATAAGGAACAGAGGAGAATTCATACATATCCCAATGCTTTACTACATAACGAGTTTCCCCCAACCCCAGCCTTTCATGTCTACTCCCATGTTCACTACATGGGGAAGCTGACTTCCCATTTCCTCAAGCAAAGGCCTAGCTGACCTTCCAGGTTTATGTTCTTGTCTTGTTTATTGATTGTCATCATCCTATCTGATTTCCTTAATAAAACCAAGAGATTTTCTCCATCCTACCTGATAACAAGTATTTTCTTCCACATGAAAAATGTAATTCATGCCACCTCTCCCTACTCTTTTTCTGCCTAATTTTTGTGAAACCCTTGTTTGTGACAGAGCATGAGTCTCTTTTCCACCGAGGCCACTCCGTATGTGCAGACTTGCTTAGGGAGAGATGGAGCATGGTGGCCACAGGAAATCGGTGGCCATGCTGACTGACCAGAGTGAAGGAAACCCATAAAGACTCGGCAAGTCCAATGACTTGGAAGAGACTATTTTCATGGGTGCACATGTGTGTGAGTTTTCCACTCCTAGGACCCCTCTGCAGGTGCAAGGAAGGGTCCTGGCTCAGTGGGCAACCTCACAGCACTGCCCAATGGACTTTCTTAGGCCAGGAGCATAACCCACTGCCTTCCCGGACCCCCCACTGAAGCAGAGGCTCATATTCGCAGAGATTGCCACCACCCCAGCCAGACCCTGAATCATGGGTGACTCACTTGTCAGCCAATTTCTCTGCAGAAAGCTCTTAGCAGTTAATTTCTGGCTAATTTATTATCCTTCAGCTTAGCCCTACAGCGCCATTAGCTAGGAGCCTGCCACGACTGAGTGAAATATTGTCTAATTTATTATCTTATTACTCCTCTGGAACAGGATCAATTAATTACCCATTAAAGTATTTCAGCTGGGGAGATTTATTGGGGGCCCTCTGCCTTTTAACAGATGATTAGTTATACATGTTTGTTTGCTTGAAGAGCAGAGACTAGCAAATGAATAGAGGCGCTAGAGAAGAGGAGAGAGGCGAGGAGAGGGAGCCCGGGCAGCAGGAGGCAGCTAATGGCTCTCCTCTGACTCCGTGAAAATGGAGCAGTCAATGACAAGAATTATCGACTCATTCACTTGCGGTTTTGAGATAACCATATGTACAGGGGAAGGGGAGGAGGGGGGAGAAAAACCCTCACTCAACTGCTTTTTCCATTCAATAAATTCGCTTCAGAATATATTGGATTGGGGTTTGATGGCTATTTCGTGTTTTGCAGAGTGCTGACACTGGTATGATTCAGTAATTATTGTTTCTTTTAAGTTATTGCTGTAATTTTGCTCTCTAAGATCCCAATCAATTTCTGCCTCTCAAGGGCACGCTTGAAAAGCGATATTTGAAAACAGCCCTCTGATAGATTGTGCTGCTAGACAGTGGCTGAGACAAATAGCCTAATCTGGCACAAATTAGCTTGGCTTCCACAGATAGTTTTATACAGCAATGTAAATTATATTGTCAGGCCTAGTCACTTTCCTGCTTAGAGTGCAGCTAACAAGGAACCGTGGAGACATTATCGGCGCTGCCGTGCACTCCCAGGCTGCTGCAGTGCCATTTGTAAGGAGGGAGAAGGGAAGGGAGAGAGAGAGAGAGAGAGAGACTGACTTTGGGTAACAAAGGCAAGATAGGTGAGCAGAAGTGACCTAGAACAAGGATGCAGCTCTGCATTCTCCTGGTTGGGACTGATCTAAACCCTTGAAAGGGGAGGCTACTGAGTGTGGGCTGGTCCAATCCATAGGAGAGATGGGGGACGGAGTGAGGGCTCTGTTCCCAGACCTGGGAGCAAGACAGGCAGTGCTCTGTTGGGAAGCAGCCGTTGAGAACAGGTGACCTGAACCCCAGCCTCCTTTCTGCTTGGAGAAATGGTTTGTGCTGGCCGGGGTGTGGGGGAGGGCCCTGGAGATGTGCTGAGCTCTGCAGAAGGGAAAGCTATGCTGAGCAGAGCTGGAGGGAAATGTACTGAGCAGAACGGGATGGCGGCACTGGCCATCCTTGGAAGGAGTGGCAGGATGCCCTGACCAGCTCAGGCCAGGCTCCCTGTGGAGGGACGAGGCCTTGAGACAGGAGCACTCCATCCCCAGCATCCTGTGGGAGGCCGGCTTTTGCTCAGCTGGAAAGAAGTCTCCCTCAAAGGCATGTTTCCTGGGCCAGGCCTCGGAGGCATCCCAACCCTTGTCTAACATAGAGCTTTCAGAATCTGGCTCCACTCGCCTTAGCCACCACAACCCCCACGCTCCTCACTGCTTCCCTTCAAAGTCATCCCCTTCAGCACCCTTATCAGTAGATTTCTACTCCCCCTTCCTCTCATCAAGCACGCCCTGTCTTCTTGCACCAGAGGTCTCCACTTCTCTGTGCCTCTTCACAACCTGCATCCTCTCCAAGCTCTACCTTGGAGCCTCTGCTGGGCCTGGCAGGGGATGGCAGTGGGTCTGGCTGTCATTGGGCATCTGCCAAATGGAATCCAAGTTCTTGGAGGCCTGACTCTGAGCACTTTGTGTACTGGAAGCAGGCCCAGCTCCCAGGGCAGTAACCGCTGCTAACCCAACGAGCCCAGGAACTCCCAGGCCCAGGGACAGAACCACTCAGGGGTATGTGAGGGGCAACCACATGGGTTCTGGGGAGGAAGCGTCAATGGGGCTGAGCAGTGTAGTGCCAGAGTCCGGAAGACAGTGGTGACTGTAGAAATGCTGCCTGTACCCACCACACTGGCCTCAGCCTGGATGGGCTCCAGGGAGGCTGCTTTTCTTACTGCCCTGAGCCCCCATCCTGAGGCTGTACCTCATGGCCAGAGGCCCTCCTACCTGGTCAAATAACTAAACATACATTTCTCAACAGCAATGAGGATGTTTCACGGAAAGGCTTCTGAGAGCAAACAGCTTCCCCACAGCCTCCTAGGCCTCCCTGTCGGACAACAGCCAAGAACATGTGCTGCTTTACAGAAAGATTGGCTTGGAGTTGAATTTAGTCTGACCTGCCCGTCCAGTTCTCATCTGATATTTCTAGCAGCTCGGAGCCCGATTCTTTCCCATTCCTGCCTCGAACTGACTTACTCTTCAGTCGCTCCAGGATGGAGGCTGCTATGACCAACGGCTTGGTTTATTGGAAAGTGAGAGTCACATGCATAGATGACAACAAAATAACATACACAAGAATCATGTTGACTCTTCATTCAACCCAATAAAAATATTGGCAAAATGGCACTTTCATTTTTTAACCTTACCATGAGACAGTGAACATACCAGATATTTTTTGCAACTCATTTTTTCTAAATTAATTAAGGTAATGCTGTCCAAATAAACCCAAAAAAATGTTTAACAGATCCTTCACAACAGAAGTTTACTCCTCACTTATACTAAGCCTGGAATGGCATCCCAAATGAGTGGGGAAGTGCTCCACCAAGCAATGACTGAGGGGCCACCATCTTCAATTCCTGGCTTCCAATCTCCCTGTGCTCTTCTGCATTAAGTCAAAAAGGAAAAGACCATGGAATTGTCCATGGAAGGTTTTTTTTATAGGCCAGACCCAGAAGCAGACCACATCACATCTGCTCACATTGGATGGATGACACTAATCGGAGATACATTCTCAAATGTAACTGCTTGGCCTGAACTGGGCAGCTCACAGCAACAACTCCTCTGCACCATGGGAGAGAATCAAGAATCTTTGATGAACAGCTGCCCTCTCTGCCACACCATCACACCTGTTATTCCGATTTTACATATGAAAAATCTGAGGTATATAATGTCCAAAGTCACATAGCTAGTAAATGCAGAGCTAGAATTTAAACACAGGTCTGTCCTATACACCAAAGCCTACGTACACTAATCCTACTCCACCAAGTTAAACCACACAATCTAATCAGGAAAACAAACTTCAGATAAAATAGTCAGTCATTTTCCCCAAGATTCAAGTTGGAGAATTGGTTTTTAGAACACCTAGTTCTAAGTGCTTTTAAAGTCTGACATGTGTGCCCCTGAGCCATACTGGCCCTGGAACTCAGGAAGCAGAGCTAGATTCATCTCTTGTAAGAGCAATGGCATAAATTAGCACCCAATTTTGCAAATGATGAAATTGAGGTTCAGAGAGGTTAAGTGATTTGCTTAACATCACACAGCAGGCAGGACTGAAACCTAATCTGCTCACTCCAAGTCAAGAGGCTTTTCACACCAAAGCTGTAGGTGAAAAAGATCATCATAACCTCCTTGTTTAAAGCATCTATTACCTGAATCTAGAAATATGGGTGTTTTGAGGATCCCACTCTCCCTTTCCCCAAATGGCCCAAAAATAAATTTAAAAATTGAAGACTTCACCAACATAGCCATCAGGAGAGTCTCCATAATTCATAGGGGAGAAGGACAAAACTCCTCAGAGGCACTGGCTACATCCTATTTTATTTATATCCTTAAGGCCTAGTGTAGTACCTGAAAATCTAATGGCTATGCAATAAACATATATTAGATGGATGTATGCATGAATGAATAAATGAGTGCATCCCTCATTTTCCCATCAAGAACTAGTAATTAAAATAACTTTCAGGCAGAGAGGGACAAGAAAAGATAAGTCTCTCCTATTTATCTATTAGCTTTTGAACTATAACTTATATTATTTTTGTGCTTCCTCTGGGAATTATCATATATTCTTAAATTTTAGCAATCAATTTAGAATTAATATTGCATATTTTCATGAAAAATGCAAAAATTTTACAACTGTATAGATTAATTTACTGTCTCTCATCTTTATGCTAAAGCCAATATGTGTATTACATCTATTATGGTTTAAGACAATGTTTGAAGTTAGGCTTTAAATGTCATGTGTATTTTAAAGGAATTAAGGTAGAAAAAAATAGTGTTTTTATTTACTCCAGATATTTATCATTTTTGATGCTCTTCATTGCTTCCTAAAGAACTGCTTTTTCGTCCGATATCATTTCCCTTCATTCTGGAGAAAATTTCTTTAGCATTATTTTAGTATGGATATGCTCAGTTTTCTTTTAACTAAAAGTGTCATTATTTTGCCTTCATTCCTGGAAGACACTTCCACTGGACATAAATTTTGGTAGACAGGTTGGTTTGTGTTTTGTTCTTTTATCATTTCAAAGATGGCCTTCATTATTTTCTTGCTTCCATCAAATTGTTGTCTCTCTATATACAAGTATAATGTGTCCTTTATCTCTCACTGCTCTGAAGATTTTCTCTTTATCCTTTGGTTTTCATAATTTGACTATGATGTGCCAAAGCATGATTTTCTTCATATTTATCCAGGTTGGGGATTGCTGAGATTCTTGAATATATAAATTTGTCCTTCATAAAAATTTGGGAAGTATTTGCTCATTACTTCTTCAAATATTTTTGGCACCATTTTCTCTTCTCTTTTGGAACTCTAATCAAACATAAGTTAGACATTTAATATTATCCCATAGGTACCTGAAGTTCTGTTTTTGTGTTTGTTTGTTTTATTCCTTTCTATTCTTAGCACTGAGTAACTTATATTGATCTAGCTTCAAGTTCACTGACTCTTTCTCGGTCATCTCCATTCTGCTTTTGAGCCCGTTCAGTGAATTTTTACTTCAGAGATTTTATTTTTGACTTTTATTTGGTCTTTTCAACAGTTTCTATTTCTCCATATTTTATTTTTTAATTGATTTCAAGCATTTTCTCTTGTAATAATGAGTATAATTATAGTAACTACTTTAAAACACTTATCTACTAATTCCAACATTTGTGTCACTCTTCACTGATTGTGTACTCTCTTGAAAATAAGACACATTTTTCTACTTCTGTGCTGAGTAGTTTTGGATTATATTCTGGTCATTGTAAATATTTGGTTGTGGGTATTCTGGATTTTGTTACATTCTGCTGAAGATTAAGTTTTTGTTGTTGTTGTTATAATAAAAATTAAAGCAATTAAATTGGTTGGACTCAAACTGCAAATTCTGTCTCTTGGGTGGTGGCTCAAATCTCAGTTTAATTCTATTTTTAGCTGAGCTGCTTGGATTCTACCCCATGCATTCTTGAA
The DNA here is from genome assembly GCF_000327345.1 of Myotis davidii. Lineage (NCBI taxonomy): Eukaryota > Metazoa > Chordata > Mammalia > Chiroptera > Vespertilionidae > Myotis > Myotis davidii. The sequence goes on along the minus strand of NW_006292095.1, from coordinate 5,578,472 downwards.
CCAGAGATTTGGGTGGAGTTTATATTTTGCAGCTATTGCTGCCCAAAACTTTGTCATCTTGTTCCTTAAGCCAAAAATCTGCAGGTTTTCTACAGGAGTTTTAGCTACCCCATGTGGTGCTGACTGTAGCCAAAGGCCATAATAATAAATGGGAAACTTACCCCATGGTATTCCCTTCTTCAAAGTGTCAATTGTGCCTTCAGGTGGCTGTTTTTTTAAATTTTGTCTAGAATTTACAGTTTGCCTGTTTAGAGAGGGCTAGTCTAATAGGGGCCCCCATGGTCACTCCAGAAGCAAAACTCTCCCAATATATTTTGAAAGGGGGTAGAAAAAAAGCCTACTGTTTCAATCAAACTACCCCTCACAGGCCCTTGGTCTATTGCATTTTTTAAAACTTTCCAAAAATTTCAATGATAAAAGAGGTGTGTTTGTGGTGTGGATGTGGAAGAAACAGAATTCAACTATAAATTCAGACATTGTTGGATCTTTAACATGTATCATTAGAGCATTTCTAACATGTCAACAAGCATTTATTGGGCATCCATTCTGTGCCAATCAGGGAATTTTCAGCCAGGGCTTTTGATGGATAGCACATGTTGAAGCTCTTCCAATGCTGATTTATATCAATATATAGGTTTTCCTGTACTACCTGAGGAATGACCACATCCTATGGCAAATTGCTTAACATCTATGAGCCTCCATTAACTTACCTATAAACTGGGCATTCAAAGTTGTGGTAATGATAAGGAATAGCAGGAATAGAATACCTAATACAGATCCTGGCTCATAGTCACTTTTACTTTTTATAGGTGAGAATTCTTAAGATTAGAAAATTTAAGTAACTTACAATCATGAAGTTATTTTGCCACCTAATTTGTCATAACTAGGTTTCCACTGTCATGTCTATGCACTTTCTTTACAGTTGGCTGCATTATATCCATTATAACCACCAATTACTGAGTACTTATTATGTTCAAGAACTACTAGTATAGTAGGCACTTTACATACCTAGAGGTAACCATGAAACTAACTGAAAGATAAAAAAAAAAAAATACAAAATTCTCAGATCAGACAAATTTTTCCCTCATGGAATCATCAGAATTGTAGGTTTTTAAGACAATTCTGACTACCCACAGATAAGGTCTTCCCTTGGGGAAAGCTCCTGTCCTTGATGGAGTTGCTGTCTACCCCACAATGTTAAAAAAAAAAAAAGACACATTGATGTTTTTCTTGAGATGCAGAGGTTCTGTAAGTGGCTACCTGTACTCACTTTATTCACGAATACATTTAGATGGCTTAGATGGGAGGGGAGAGAATAAAATTTGGATGGAGGAGCAAGGCCCCCTAAAGCCACTGACAGAGTCAACAATCCTCTGCTCCTTTCTATGCTTTGGAGAGAATCAAGTTGGGTATTATTCCCACATTTTATATCTTGCATTTCAATCAAATTCTGAGCTGTAATGAAATTTCCTTTGTCAAGCCTGTCATTACTGAGTTCAAGATTCTTGAGGAGTATATACAGACCTCCCACACCCACATAGTTATTTAGTGTGATCACTGAATTCACTCAAAAGCAATGATCTATTCTGTTGGCCAGATTCCACTGCTCTCCTATATGGCATATATATTGTTGTTTCTGTTTATTATCCCAAAATTGTTGACTGACATGTGGGTGTTAAATCTTATTAACATTATCAGCTTATTGGTACATCTATTCATGCATTTATTTGTCTAGGAAATAATCATTAAATGCCTGCTCATTTCAGACACAGAAAACAGAGATATACATAGTTGTGTTTCATGATCTCTATCACAGCCCAATACAGTAAGTAGACAGGTTCCTTGGCTCTGAGGTCAGAGATCTGGACTCCAACTCTGCCTCCTTGATTTACTAAATGAAAGACCTTATTTAAGTCATTTAATTTCACAGAATCTAAGTTTATACACCTATAATGTGGGTATAATTTACTGACATCTCTAACTAGCAGGGTCTTGCAGAGTCTAAATAAAGTTGTATAAACAAAAGCATTAAAATTATAAAATAGTATGTAAGTATACATTCTCATTAGGATAATTAAACATTAGGTAGCATTTCTATTTATTGCTATTTGTTTCCTTCACTGTACAGCCCTAATAATTTTCAAAGAAAAAGCTGTTGTTGCTATTACTGTAATAGGTAAGCACTACATCATTATACCAAGGCTTAGCTTATAGAGGTAGAGAGTAAAACGGTAAAGGAATTAGTTGAAGATAGTATGTTTTTGCCAAATGCTTTTGCTCATTTTATTTATCAAATAAAGGCAGCCTAGCCTTCTTTGAACTTACAATACAGTCACAAATATAGATACTAGCCATTAAATTATTGGTTTAATACGTGTTAGTAAAGAAGAATTTTGAGATGCTATGGGAGCATAGAATATGGAGAGAGCCTTAGCAGACAGGATGTAGACCCCACTGAGAAAATCATGTCAAAACTGAGCTATGAAAGAGAAATAATAGTTAGTCAAGCAGGGAGGGAAGCAGAAATGCTCCAAAAAAAGAGAGTAGCCGATATATATATATATTCAGGATGGGAGAGAACCAAAGTCAGAGAACCATGAGATCAACCTGGTAACCCTGGCAGAGTCTTCTAGGGCACATTGAAATTTGGGATCATGAAAAGCCATTGAAGGATTTTAAGCAGGAGTAATGTGATCATTTTTTCCATTTTTTATAGTAATTTTGACAATAGAATGGGAAATACATGTGAAGGCAGGCCACTTAAGTACTGATTACAATGATCCAAGGAAGAGAGAATGGTGTCTTATACTGAGCTAGTAGTGATAGGATAGAGAGAAGTGTCTGGATCAAAAATATTCAAGAGGTATAAATGACTAGAGTCAGAGAAAG
>NW_006292095.1:5572288-5575530 GCF_000327345.1 Myotis davidii | reverse complement strand
GAGAGAACTCAAGAGTGACTTCAGGTTTTTGGTTTGAGCAGCTGGGTATGATGATGATACTTACTAAGAAAGAAAACTGTAGAAGGAGCAGGTTTGAGAAGCAAGATAATGGGGTGTGTTTTGGAGATGTTAGGTTTAAATGAATAGATGTACCAATAAGCCTGTGGCAGAGGCTTGTAATTCTCTTTCCAATATTCATTCTCGGGGGGCTGGAGGTGAGAGGAAGGTACAACGAACCTTATTCTGAATAGTCAGTTGGATAAACTTTGTCCTTGTGCCTTAAGTCATTTTTATAGATTTGCTTAATTTCTTATCATTTTATGGTGGGTTGATAAAGCCAAGGGCATTCTATTTTTCATTTTCATTTGACTACAAGATTATACAGCTAGTCCCACATTTCCTAGATTAGCTTGCAACTAGGTATGGCCCCATGGATTGGGTGTGTAAGTGCCATGTACAACTACTGGCTCACTTTCTGAACAGGGAGCTGGTTGCCCTCAGCTTCCTCTTTCCCCTTTGTGAATGCCAGAACACAGTTTACTTGAGACATCTTTCATCCTATGAAAGAGGACAATACCCTAGATAGACAAGTAAAAATATAGGAAAAAAAAACCTAAGTCCCTCCTTGGACAGCTTCATGAAACAGACCCACTACCTAGCCTCCCTGGAAAGCCCAGAAACTGGACTGTGGTGTGAAAGAGAAATCAACTCCAATCTTATTTGAGCTTCTGTATTTTGTATTATCTTTGCTACAGCATAGTAGCCAAGTGGAGTTGTCTGGTAGAAAGCTGGATAGAGAGTCTCAGGAGAGCTGGAGAGTCTTCAGAACATAAGAGGCTATTGAAGCTGTGGCAGAGAGAGAAAATAGTCTGAGCAAGAGAGATAATAGAGTGAGAACGCAGAAACTTGATCCAAAACCCGAAGGCCCCCAATAAAAGGGTCAAATATCAAAACTCAAAATAACGAAGCAAGCTGGAAAGTGGCCAAAAAGGTGAGCAGACCGCAGGAGACAGTGATGTTCCAAAAGAGAGTGGGTGATCTTGGGGAGGGAGCACGTAATGTAAGCGTTGGCTTGACTTAGTGTCTTGGAGCTCCATGATGAGCTTGGGGAGAAGTGTCAAGGGCATGGAGGAGAATAAAAGCCATACCTGAACCATGGTTGTTCAGAAAGTGTGGCTGGAAAAAAAAAGAAGTAGCTAGTCTAGAGATGGCAGAGATAGTAATTTTTTAAGATGGAAGAGTGTGGAAATATATGAATGCTAAAGATTAAGGAAAGCGTGGCTGTGAGTCATAGTTCCAGGTCACAAGAAGGTGAGAAGGAATGGGATGATCTAGGGCAAAGTGCAGGAATCTGTCCCCAGAGAGAAGGGAAAATATGGCTTCTATTTTACCAGAAGTGAAAGATTTTATGCATCCCCACGTCTGTTCCACTAATCTGAGCCCAGGTACACAACCCCTTTTTATCATCACGTTAGACAAGCCAGTTACCAAAGCAGTCAAGTACAACTAATAAGAGTTTTTAAATAAATATCTATATCTATAGAAGAAAAGCCTAAGCGACCATTAAGGCGGAATGACCAGAATGACTAGTCACTGTGATGCGCACTTACCACTAAGGGGCAGACACTCAATGCAGGAGCTGCCCCCTGGTGGTCAGTGCACTCCCACAGGGGGAGCTCCGCTCAGACAGAAGCCCAGCTCACGGCTGGCGAGCACTGCAGCAGTGGTGGGAGCCTCTCCTGCCTCCGTAGAAGTGCTAAGGAGCAGCAAAACAAGTGGTAAGGAGCAGTGAACAGGCGGGTGGTAAGGAACAAGGGGTCCCGGACTGTGAGAGGGTGCAGGATGGGCTGAGGGATGCCCCCCCATCCAGTGCACAAATTTTGTGCACCAGGCTTCTAGTTTATAATAATGCTCTAATTTTTGCAGAGTTTGGAAGCCAACCTAATTAGTGGGTAGTGGATGCCAAAACTGTCTACATTTTATATGTACTAATATGTGTATACAAAATACATGCAAATCCCAATTCAAACATTAGAATAAGAGCCCCTTGAAGGCAGGAATTTTATACAGATTTTGTTGGAGTCCTCAGAACTTAGTGGGTGCTCATTAAATATTTCAGGATTCAGTTAAGTTAAAACTCGATTTTATAAAACAATGTGTTTTCTTTACCTAAGGATTCACCATTGAGTACCTCCAAATAGCCAATAACCTTGGTGCATTTAAAACTTGAACAGAAACTTAGCTTCAAACTTTAGATATAAATACACTTAGCATTTTGTTTTTTTGTTTTGTTTTGTTTTGTTTTTGTTTTTTCATTTAGCATTTTGAATTATGACCATAGATTTAGCCACCTCAGTATTTTCAGGACATATCTATTAAGTAAAATCAAGAACCCAAATCCTCTCGAATCAGTGAGAAGTGGTATAGCCATTTGAGAAGACAACAGTAGCAGAAATATTTCTGAAATTTCAAAAGCTGAGAGGTAGGGGATGGGCAAGGGAGCTACAAAGATCCCTAACCTGACTAGCCAGTTGGATAACCTTAGTCTCTATGCCTCAGATCATTTTAATATATTTACTAACTGTCTTATCATTCTATCGTGGGTTGACAAAGTCCAGGGCCTAGCTATTTATCTTGCCCCCAGGGTGAGTTTCTCTTTGAGGCCCAGAAGTGGTTATGGGAAGGAAGTATGCAGCTAAGCACACTCTGGCGCCAGTTTTTGCTAGAGCTCTAAAACTCACCCTCCCATGTCCTTGGTTCTGAATTATTAGTCTATTCACCCTCTTTGGCCCCTGTCAGAAGATGTGACAAAGACACTCTGACAGTTCCTGGAGAGCTGTGTTTCTCTTCTCTGGGTCACTGCAAATAACCCTCAAGAACACAGCCGGACGACTTGGTTGATGAGATCTCCGGCCCTCTGTCTTTATCTGTCTATTCTGCAAGAGACTGGGAGCTTAAAAACATCAAACTCCAGAGAGAGCCGATCCGGTCCAATCCCTTCATTTTGTAGATGAGGAGATTGTGACCTAAGATGGAAAAGCAATTTGCTTGGGGTCATGCAACAGGTTAGCAGCAGGCTGACCCTGACATCAGATCTCCTGGGGGCTGGTACCAAGTGCCCCTTAGAGACCTCCAAAGGGAGACATGATCCCCTTCTCATGCATTGGGTCCTAGCATTTCTGTCCTTTTTTAAACAGGTCAGGAAGGAGTCAGATGCACACCTCTCTGTCTGTATGCTTTAT
>NW_006292095.1:5568400-5571480 GCF_000327345.1 Myotis davidii | reverse complement strand
TATGATTTGATTGTTTATCTTCCTTTTGTTAAGTTGTGTGAGTTCCCTATAAATTTTGGAGATTGGGCCCTTATCAGATATGACATTGGCAAATATGTTTTCATGGAGGCTTAAAAATTCACCTGAATGTGCACCTTACGTATTAGCATCTTCACACTATCATTGTCCACCCACGTTCTTAAAAAAAAATCATTCGCAGATATCTAATCTTCCTGGGTTCCCTGTTTCATTTTGCAAATTCATCCTCTCAAAGCAAGGTATCTGGGTTCTTCAGGGCACCCAGTCCACAACCACTCCTTGGAGATAGAGAGCACAGATAATCCTTGGAAGAAAGAGTCACACCTCCAGGGTCCCTTTTATATCTTCCAGACATAAACACACACACACACACACACATGTGGCAGCCCAGCAAGCCAAAATGAGAAGAAGAAGAAAAAAAAAAAGGCCCAACCAGGAGAGGAGAAAACGTCCCCTTTATATCTGCAGGCTGCCTCCAGCAAAAGCATTCCTAAATACGATAGGTTAAATATATTGCTGCCATTACACTCTACAAGAAACACATTCCATAAAAATGAAGGTGCTGTAAATTATACAAATATGATGCTAACAAGCCAGGAAACGCGCCACTAATGAGGTCAGCTACAGAACTCCCGCAGCGCTGCAAATCACGTGCCAATCCTGTATGTGCGGTACAAGAGCGGCGTTGGGTCAGCATTTTCTGAGTGTATTTGTTACCTGCTGTTTGGTGTACGGTTACACAGGTAGATAAAAAGCCTCTACTTCTCCCCCCAGGCTCCCCCCCAACTTTGTTTATGTGTCAAATATCCGAGTCACCAGATGAGCATGCTCTGCATTAATGTACCTGACTATTATGCCTATTGTTCTCCTGCTCAGAGTAGAGAATTAGTCACTCAGATGTGTAAATATTGGTTACAGTTTTGAAGCATGCAAGCTTTGTGTTTCTATCAGCCCTATTCCTGGAGGAATTATGCATGCTGTTGGCACCAGGTTTTGTACACACTGTATTTGCTAAAGCTCTAAAAATCAAATAAACATGTTCTCGGCTCCTGAATTATTAGTCCATTCACCATCTTTCCCCGTTAGGGGGGGAAACAATAAACACGCCGAAATGTGGCATTTAGGAACTGCAACAAGATTTCTGCTTGGCATTTACAAGTTGGAGAACAATCAAAACACCCTTCCTATGCCTTTGTCACACAGCCTTCAGCGCAGAGAGCTAAGATGTCTTTGAAATCACTCCTGACCTCTCAGCGATCAAGACCTTCACCTAGGGAGGATGTGCAGCTTCCACCTCCAGACATGTCAGATGTGGGGCTTGGTGCCTTCAGAGATCCAGAGATGAGGACAGACATGGGGTCAAGAATCTAGGCATCAAAGAAATCCATCCCACCTAAATTTGGAGGACAGAGCCACATCTGTTAAGAGCAACCCAGCTTCCGCCTCTGAGAATTCCAGACTCTCTGTTTCTTGCTCTTGGTTAGGACTAGAAGCACCCCAAGATGGAGCTGAAGGATATGGCTCAGAATGGTTAGATTCACCCAGGATGTGTGAGATCCCCCAACTGGCAGCCATTTGGAAGAAGAAAGGGCCGCCAATTTTATAGGCCAATCCCGTAGTTTCTTGGCACATTTTTTTTTCCTACCAGGATGCAGGGCAATTAAGGTTTAAAGCCATTGAGGTTGAGTGAATAGCAAAGTGAGTTTAATGTGAGATGCATAAACGAATGTAAGTGAACATTTAGCAGATAAATATGATCACAAAAATATCTCTTACATCCCCTAACGCCAAACAAGGTATTTACACTACAGCTTCAGTGGAGAGCCAACAGCAGGGGTAGGAGGAAGTTTTGTTCTGAACCGCCTGGCCTATCCCTCGTCTCAGACACCTGTTTATACTCCATTGCAAAGGTTTTATTGAATCTGCTCCCCCCAGTCTAGGGGCCCTGCCGTGGTTCTATTTGTATACACATATCACAGGTTTTGGAAATAACTTCAGCACATAAATGCCGTTATTTCCAACAGAGTTGGTGTAAACCATATTTACTACTCAAACACTCAGCTAAAAACCAAGCTGCAAGGAAACAGTAGCAGCAGCAGCGGCAGCAACAAAGAAATCAGTGACAGCTACGAACCACAAGCACAGATCAAACCAATTCAGAAAGCAGCCTTGAGGTGGGAGGCACAAAGCAAAGATGGAGCAAGATGGCAGGCGGCAGCAGCGCTCAACACATTTGAAAGGAAATTGAATGAGTAATTCCCTGCTCTGAGTTCGGTGCAGGCTGCATGTGGAGAGTGTGCAGGGCTGTAAAAAGGAGAGGAAGGGTGTGAGGGAGGGGCACACAGAGAGAAGCACTAGTGTTCTCAGCCCTGGAGAAATCTCAACAGTCTGTGTGATCACAGACAAGGGGATCTCAGGGTCCACACCGAGAGGCCTGGAGCCGTTTCTGACATTTAACAGCCCCCTGTTCTCCAGCACTGTCCAAACAAGAGGAAGCATTGGATGGACAGCATCCTCACAAGTCAAGACTTTCCCCTTCCTACTCCAATCAAGAAGATAAAGCCATGTCCTGACCTAGCCTGTTTGGCTCAGTGGATAGAACATCAGCCCGTGGACTGAAGAGTCCCAGGTTCGATTCCGATTAAGGGCACATACCTCAGTTGCCGGCTCAATCCTAGGCCTCGATCAGGCACATGCAAGAGGCAACCAATCAATGTGTCTCTCTCTATACCGCTCCCCCCTCCCCTCCACTCTCTCTAAAAATTAATGGAAAAATATCCTCAGGTGAGGATTAACAAAAACAAACAAAAAAAGAAGATAAAGCCACAATACCAGAGCCAGGCTCACACCCCATGTGGGAATTGTCATTCATTCATGGATCTGACAAGCATTCACTAAGTACTTACTATGGGTTTGACACAGGAAAAGATAGAAATACATGTTAGACATTATAGGAGGAGAGGCATTAAATGAGAAAATGATGGTTAAATAGGAAAATTACCATAGCTTCTCAGACGAAAACAAAATCCCCAACAGCAGAATATAATTGATGTCCAAAGGAA
>NW_006292095.1:5565771-5568353 GCF_000327345.1 Myotis davidii | reverse complement strand
AATGGCTGCTTGAGGCCCAATTGACAAGAGAACACTATAGGCTGGAGTGACCCGGGAAGACTGCAAGGAGGAGGTGGCTTTGAAGGTAGACAGTACTGAGCTAGGCAGAATTGAGAGAGAAGCAGAACCAATGCAGGAGAATTGTGTGAGGTAAAGGCCAGGAGGTGGGAACACACACAGCATGTTTGGAAAGTCTAACGCGACCATTCTGACTGCTATGCAGATTTGTATAGGGGAAAGGACTCAGGTAAGGTAGGAAAGACTGTTTGTTTCCATAGTTGAAATGTACCTATAATGAACACTAGGCAGCCTCAATAGAGGGAAAACCCATATTCCCATAGTTGACTTAAATTTGCATCTAGGGAGAGTAAGTGCAAGAATAGGCACATGACTCTGTGGAAGAGGGTGGGTGTGTCTGTGGGCAGCCTGTGTGTGTGCCCACAGGCCGATGTGTCTGCACTGGGCCCTTTATGCCCCCTCCCTCCTGGAAAACAATGAACCAGCATAGTGCACTTACAAACAGCCCTGCTTCCTCTCAGGCAAAATCCGTGTGTTTGGGGAGGAGGCGGGGAGGGACAGTGGGAGAGGAACACAGAGATGTGGTTCTTCCAGGCCAGCAGAAGACACTTGAACTCTGTGAGAAGGTCGGCTGCTTGTAATGGGGATGAGTCGAGAATCGCCATAACCCAGAGCAGACAAAGTGTGAAATATGCATTTTTCTCTTTCATTTTACACCATTTTTATGAGTCCTCTGTGCAGATGCAGCAAGCAAAGCCCTTGGCTCGAGCCCTGCGGGGTTGGCAGATTTATTACTAAATAAAAGAAAAATGAAAACAGTTCAGCTGTCTAGCCAGGTAGAAGGGATTATCTCTACTTGAAAGAGCCAGACCAAAATAAAAAAGACTTGCTGTGACGAAGAGAAGGACCCCTGCTCTGCCCAAAGCTGTGTGACCTCCAGCTGCAGCCGAAATCTCGCATTCTTAAGATGGATCTTAATCCCAGCTCCAGTCTCTCTCATGAGCACCCTCTGGGCTCACTTTGTGCAAACCCTCCCCAAGCCTCCCAACCACGGCAAAACGCGGCCCAGTGCATACCCATGAGTCTCCCACCAGCTACGGAGGGGACCGGCCCAGCCCAGAAAGCAGCCCTCAGCTGGGGCACATGTGGGAACCTGGGTCTCTAGCGGCTCCCAGAGAAGCCTGGAACTTCTGTCTCAACCCTTCCCAAGCCAGGGCTCAGCCCAGAACCAGCCCAGCCTTGAATCAAATACCTAATCATATTTTCACAAATAGGAATACCAAAAATGGATTGTTTGAATTTACAAAATACTCTTCCACTCACATTACCTCATTTGACCAATTTCAGGTTTAACAGACTTTACTGGCCTCTTGCTATGTACTGGGACTGGGCATATGAAATGGAGCCCTTGCCCTTGTGATGACACTCAGACAACCAGGCTGCCTCTCCCAGCCCCATTTCATGTAGGTATTATTTTTATGCCCATTGATAGGTGAGGAAACTAGGGGTCGAAGAAATTATGTACTGGCCCAAGGCCACAAAGCCAGCAAAGGGAAAATCTACGCCCAGGAGCCAGCTCGTCGGAACCCACATCCTGAGAGCTCTACACACTCCTGGGGCTTCTCTTGTCCTACCCTCCCTCACTCCTGGCCATCCTTAGGACACACCTTCCTCTCAGTTCTCTCTCTGATGAACCATGTTGCTTCTTCCTTTCATTAAAGGTCACACTCACCCAGAGGAGATCACCTTCAGATCAGCCACCTTCCTGCTCCCCGGAACCTGAACCTATTGTCTTGTTGTCTGCTTCTTGCTGCTCACTCACCTCGGCCATGAAGAATCTTGGCTCTTCCCACCTCAGACTAAACCTCCAGTGCCCTAACTACCATCTACCCCCTAAAAACTGACACCCGGAAGTCCCGTGCTGGAGCTTCCTTGCCAAGTTCACTGTGAAGGAGGCCTACCCTCACCTGGCCTCTCACCAGCCAGCCCAGCCCCCCACACCTGCCTCTCCCAAGTCTTCTTGCCATCCTGAGTGGCCTCCCTCCCACACCCCTCCCCTCATCCCAGCCCCCACAGTGGAGGATTCGTGTTTGCAAAGTGCCGTGAGGAGGAAAAGACCCAAGGACTTCGCATCCACAGGAAGAAAACAATTTTAATTGAAAAATGAAATCACAGATTACATGCAAATCTTTGTTGGCAAATTTCAATTAACACCAAATTAAATGCATAGCTAAGCTAAGCATCTTCAGGACACTCTACTTAATGTTTTCCTGCAGTGTGTCCACAGCGATCAGAAGCTGCATGATCGGGGCCCTCCTGCAGAATGAGTTCCTAGAAGAGTAAGGAAAACTCAGGCTCTAGCTGCCTGGGGTCCCCACATCTGGACCTTAAACAAGCTTATCTGGGCTGAGAAGTGGCCAAATAGGACAGGAAAAGAGAGGAGTTTCAACTAATTTTACCCACCCAACTTCCTGTCTTTCAAAAAAGCAGGCATCAGCAAAGGAAAAATTAGAAAATATTCTAGTAGCAACAATATTAAAAATTACCCAAAAGAATGACCTTGT
>NW_006292095.1:5556829-5565752 GCF_000327345.1 Myotis davidii | reverse complement strand
CTTTCCCTATTATTTTCTAAATGAGAGCACTAAAGCTCCAGGTACCCCTTGATCAAGCTGAGGCAGCCAGCCACAGAGCTAAGGCAAGAACACACGGTACACCACGCCCAGGGCCGGACAGTGTTCCTATGGAACAGGGTCTCCGTGCTCAGCTGGGGGCTGGGGATGATGCTTCCATACTGCTATTTAACATTTCATTCTCATCTTCTACTTCCTATTGGTGGCTGTGTCAGGTTCTTTGCTGGTTGCCACATTGTATTCAGTACATTCAACACACAGGTACTGGTGCTTAGGGTACACCGGGCACCATGCTAGGCACTGGGACTCCAACACCAGAAAGCCAACACTCGGGCGTTCATGACCCCGGTGACCATGCCCTGCCAGTACCAGGTCTCTCCAGGAGAGTGGGTGCTGCCACCACCATGCCTGAGACTGTGTGTGTGCGTGTGTGCGTGTGCGTGTGTGTGTGTGTGTGTGTGTGTGTGTGTGTGTTACTGGGTTTTGTTTTTTGTTGTTGTTTTAATTGATTTCGGAGAGGAAGGGAGCTCGAGAGAGAGAGAGAAATAGCAATGATGAGAGAGAATCACTGTTCGGCTGCCTCCTGTACGCTCCCTACTGGGGACTGAGTCCACAACCTGGGCATGTGCCCTGACTGGGAATCGAACAGTAACCTCCTGATTCATAGGTCAACGTTCAACCGCTGAGTCACACTGGCCGGACGAGACTGGTTTTAAAACAGTCTCTCCAACCAGATTGTACGTGCCTTAAGGAAAAACCTGAGATCATTAATCTATGCATCTCCACCTCTGGGTCCAGCATGCATTAGCAACCTCTCTTAATGTATATTAATGGAAAGTAATCCATACTTGAAAAAAAACTCTAATGTCATGGTAGTTGTTGCTCAGAGAAAGTGGGGATTTCGGTGGGAAGTTTGACCCTGAATTGCAAGGAAGTGTCTTTCACCAGAGCAGGAAGTTTCCTATCACTATGAGATAATTTCCAGGCCGGCCAATACTCAAGGGGCTAGAAGACGCCAGAGAGGATTCGATTAAGCAATAGTCATGCCCACCACGGCATCCGCCTTGCCCTGGGGCTCCCCTGCTCTTGCCTGGTGTCAGGACCTTCCACACCTGGGGGGTAGAGAGCCCTGGGCGGATGTGGTTTTCAGGCCTGAACTCAGAGTGGGAAGACAACCCGTTCTGTGAGTTGGAACAGCCGCCATATCCAGGGCCCCCAGCCTGAGTCTGATGAGAAAAGCCAGGAAGAGTGTGACAGGCCTGGGCTGGTGGGAAGAAAGTCCCCCTCCCCTGGGCCTGGGGCCCCAGCGAGGGCGGCTCTCTCTCCCCGACTCCGCCTCTGCAGAGCATGTGGGTTCTTGTGGCCTTATCTGCCAGATGGCTCCCGGAGGGAATGATTTATGAGGTGCAGAAAGCTCGCTGATAAATTTTACTGCAAGTCCCCGGCAGAAGACTGGGGGTAGCAACAGCCCAGCGCAGGCAGCTCTAATGGAAAGTGCCGTCACCAAAGAGCAAAGCATTATTTATGACTGTCTGTAATGCCGTTCCGGGGAAATTCATCATCGCCTCCCTGCTCCGTGCATGCAGGGACAGCGGTGCGGGGGAGGGGAGCGCAGGGACAGGTGGGGAACAGCGAGAGCTTCTCTGGGAATCTGCCTGCGAAGAGCAAGGCCCTATTTTCCCTGAGTGACCCAGCTCCCCTTGGCAAGCACTGACCTACCAGTCCCCTCCCTGTCCCTCCCCCTACCACTGTCCTTGACTCCCAACCCCGTCTGCCCGCCAAAACAGAGAGAAGAGAGAATGAGAATGTGTGTTCTTGTTCTCTTACCTATCTGCACAGGAGCAGAGGTCTAGACCGAATGGCCCCTCCAGTTGCCACCAAACTCACAGCGAGAAAGGGGATGTTCACTCATTTTGCAAAACTGCTCAAGAAACAGAAACAAGGGATCCAGAGACAAGACACTGATCTAGCTGTGGTTGCCCCGAGGGCAGCCAGGGCCAAGGACCTCGTGAGGCTGGAGTCCCTCTGACACAGCATGGCCTATGGTGGAGTCCCTTCACGCAGGGGGCCTATGTGCTTAGCTGAATGGAGACATTTGGGGGTGGCCCTATCCTAGCCCATCCATCCCTTCCCACCGTATCAACAACTGAGGCCCCAATCCCTATACTTCCTTTTGGTACATATAGAGTATAATAGCCATTACACTTGAGTTATGTATGCCTAAGTCTGTCTCTATGATCAAATTAAGTGCTCCTTGAGGGCAGGGTCTGTATCCTATTCGTTTTTATATTTATCTTAGCAGTAATCAGAGCTCCTGGCACATAGTAACCTCGATAAATTCTTGATAATAACATTACACTGGTAGATGTCAGATAAACTGGGATTGTGGCCCCATGTGTCCTAATGCATCTGTCACCATGCTGATATTCATAGCATTTCAAGGCAGCTTGTCCCCACCCACGCATCCATCAGCGTGGTATAATGGAAAGAGCACTGGATTAAGAGTTGGGAGGAATGAGTTCTAGTGGGCAGCAACCTTAGACATTCTTTGATTATATAACATGGGCCAAGTCAGATCTCACCATGGGCACAGTGATTAAAGTTGGGCAGCTCAGCTTACTTTGGCAAGCTTTCATGTGCTGGGGAGTAAAGGAATAATAAAGTCTGCCCTTCCTAACTTACAGGACTTCAGTGAGAATGTGAGTATGGTGAGCAGCAGGAGATCTAAGTTCTGGGAAGGGAGGGAACATCCTGTATCACATGGTTCTCTATACCAAGAACTATGCCAAGTGCTTGGTATGTACTATCTCATTTAAATACCGTCACAACCCTTCTATGGAGTCAGTTTTATTATCACATTCAGAGTACACATTTGAACACATGGTGTCAACTCCTTCATGAACTGGCTGGGTGACCTCGAATTGAGTCATTTTCCCTCTTGGGCCTTTATCTTTTCTGGGAAATTAAGGGGTTGAACTAAATGCTTCATAAGGTTCCTTCAGCTTTAAAATCCTGAGAAGCATTTGGCATATGCTGTCACCCAAGCAGCCCGAGTAGTTCTAACCCATTGGAGAGGTAGGGTGTGAATGAGTGATCAGCATTTCCCAGAGGAATAAGCTATGCATGAAGGAGATTACTTAAATTTGTACTTGAAGATCTGGGATTTAAGTTCACCTCAATAGAAAATATCAAGTAATAAGATACCAGAACCCACTATCATTATCTCCTGAGGAGAGAAGGGTCTGACAACTTCAGGCCCAGGAAGGAGACCAAAGATCAGGTGGAGAGGAGAAGTCTCAGGAGTCTGGCCTCCAGGGTTGTCCACCCTCTGCCCACCCCGAACTGGTGAGGACATTGATGATGATGCCACTGACAAGGTGCCATTAGTCTCTTGCCATCTCCATGGCTAACATTTTTTCTGGAATTGAGACATTTTAAATCAATAAGAGAACCTTATGACTTTTAATCTAACAGATTTGCATGGAAACTGAGGACCAGGGTGGTAAAATGACTTGTCTGAGATAACAGTGCTACCTGGAAAAATGAATATCTTGACTACGGAGCAGGGCTCTTCCATTCGCTGAAAGATTAGCCAGTCTGGTGGGCTTTAGGCAAGTCCTCCCCATGAGCACGACACAGAAAACAGTCTATGGGAAAAACATCCATGGAAAGAAAGCCACGGTATAACGATCGCATGTAGGATTCATTTTGGGTTTTTTGTTTGTTTGTTTGTTTTTTAATAATAAGGATAAAGAATAGCCTTTTAACTTTTCAAAAATATAAATTTGGGACATAAGAATAATCCTAATATAGTTTAATAAATTTGATTCATACAAAAGTAGACAAATTAAAGACCTAGTACTAAACCTGATGAATTTTGATCAAGCCAATGAGAATACCAGAGTTTAACAGACCACTGTTACTGTGTTTAATAAAAGCCCTTCTCAGTTCTGACTTGAGGTTTACAACATTAATGATGGCTCTTGGTTTGGGTTCCAGCAAGAGCACAAAACAGAATATTTCTTGGAAACGGCAATTGGAGTATAATAAATAAAAATAAAAGATTTGGAGTCACACAGCCGTAGGTTCAAGAATTACAGCCATGTCCTGTGTCACTCAAAGCAAGTTAAAT
Source organism: Myotis davidii (assembly GCF_000327345.1). NCBI lineage: Eukaryota > Metazoa > Chordata > Mammalia > Chiroptera > Vespertilionidae > Myotis > Myotis davidii. Next base: position 5,561,602 of record NW_006292095.1, on the reverse strand, counting down.
AACTTCTCTGAGCCTTCGTTTCCGCTCTGGAGACAATAATAACTTCTTCATAGGATTGCCTTAAGGACTACATTAGAGAATTTATATATAGTCCTAGTGAAGTGCCTAATACAGAAAAGATGCACAATACATGGTATTTGTTATTTTAACTATGACATTCAGAATGTCAAGTAGACTCAAACATACAACCAGAAACTTCAGAACAGTCTGAAATTTCTTAGTCACATAACTGCTTTCTTCTCTCTTAATTCTTCTTAAAAACCAAGCTCAAAAGATAATATGAATGCATGATAACTCAGAATCATCCTAAAGATTGATCTCCATAAAGCATGCTCATCCAAATGACCAACCCTTTTAGAAATCAAGACTTCATTTCCATTTTCGATTTGACCACAGCTTTTCAGTAAGGTAGGTCAGCGTGAGAAATGAATATGGTATTTTTTACCAACCATCCAAAGACATAGACCAGGCAAAACATTTCTATCATTTATGTCTCTGGCTCCCAAACATTGTTTTGTAGGCTGGTTTCCACAGAAGAGTTACTAGTACATAGAGTGTTAGTAGGCATGCTGATTTCCAGGCTCCATGACAAAAAAAATTTGATTTAGTCTAAAATGAGGCCAAGAAATCTATATTATAAACAAGTCAGACATTCAGAGATATATCTAGGTTGAGAGCCATTGATCTAAGCCAATGGTTAGTTTTCTATGCATATTGTGCTAGTATTATGTTTTCTCAAATGTTTAAACCTAATATTTATACCAAAAAAATCACAGGGAGATTGGGGGGGGGGGGCAGGAGAAGAATGAGAATACTTTATCCTGGCCTCATAACCCCATCAGCAGCTTCCATTCATATTTTGAGATTCTCACTACACTAAATGTTATTTTAAAAAATTCCCCACTTTCAGACAGTCTTGGGTTTCATAATAATGCACTTAGTATTTAAGATGATAGTAAAATTTAAGACTATAAAACAGAGAGTGGCAAATTGGATTCATGGGGTGTAATATAACTGACTGATTGGCAGGGGCTGCCTGGAGTGTCAGGGCACTCTGAGGAGAACCAGCTCAGGAAGCAGGTGTGCCGGGCTCAATTAGTGATGTCTGGCATGGACACAGACAAGGGAACATCAGAAAGATGTCACTTCCTTCCAGCTCTGCTTCAAAGTATATGACTTCCAAAGGAGGAAGAGTATTCAAATTGATTAGAAAGTGATATTTGCATATCGTTTCCACTCAAATTTTAGTTGAAAGCTTGTTTTTCATTCTTGTTATTTTTCTAGCTACATTGAGGTGTATTGAGGAATCTGTGTGTTCCTGGTTGATAAAATAAGATCTGAACTAAGAACAGCAAATTCTAAGCGATGATGAACCCTGGGGAAAAGTACACACTGAGAAGCATTTCCCTTCTCTCACCCCAGAATTCAGGAAGCTGGTTTTTGTCATTTCTCCTTGTGTGTGTGTCCTCAAGGACAAACTGCAGTGTGAATAAAGGAACTGCTCTTGGCATTCCTTTTCCATCACTCTGCCTTCCCTTGAACTATTCTTTCTACCCTAAGTTCCCTTCCCCACTCTCTACTGTGTGTTGCAACTCTACCAATCATTTAAGGTCCCAACCAAGATCCACCTCTAACAAAAGACAAAATCTCACATTCCAACTGGAATTGTTCTCCTGTAGTATTTAGTGACTTAATAAAAGCACTCCTGACTGTCTGCCTTGCTATCCTGGTTAATTATGTGCTTGCCTAGCCCTGCCCCCTAGTCTGTGAGCTCCTGGAGAGTAGGGACAGAATCATATTCACAGCACCCAGAGTAGTGAACTGCCCTTGTAAGTACAGACACCTCTGACTTACAGTGGTTTGACTTAAGATTTTTTTACTTTATGATGGTGCGAAAGCCATACGCATTCAGTAAAAATGGGCGAGGGTGAGCTGTGATGTTCTGTAAGTTAGGTCCATCCTCCAAGACTCTCCTTCTGCTTCTTCAGATGATGCAGAAAGAGCCCTAGAGTTGGGTGGCCCCAAGCTGAGAGCATGCTCATGGAGATCTGGTTTCTGGGAAGGCTCTTCCCACCCTGTGGGAAGGGATGAGCAGAGCAGCAAAGGACATGCTTTCTGAGGACAGCACTTGTCTGGAGATGTGGTCCGCAGAGCAGGCAGAAGCCCGAGCATCCAGCACCTCAGCAGCCTCCCCAGGTCCTGAGGAATCAGGCTTCTGTGCACAGCTACATTGGCTGCCTTCGGTCCAGGCCCTGTGCTCCTCTGCTTTCAAGGCTAACAAGGAAGCAGGTTGGGGAAGCAGAAGGGAGGACAGAGTCTGGGGTTTACCAACAAATTGGTGTTGAGTCAGTAATATCAGCAGCCACTCCAGAGCCTTCCAAAGGTGTTCGTGTCCGCCTGGGCAACATGCCCACAACATGAGAACTGCCCCCAAACCAGCTGGGGGATCCCTGATAATGATGCCAGAGCCAACCAGTGTGGCTTCCCATGGCACAAATAACCCAGGAAAGGGAAGGAAAGAAAGCTCCCACACATCATTTGGCTTTTTCCCTAAAAATCACTTCTTGTAAAATTATATGCTTGTGAAACTCGTGTCTACATGATCATACATTACAAGCTCTTCATTTTACAGATAAGGAAACTGAGACCCAGACTTGCCAAGTGATTGTTCAAGGTCCTCCATCTGGTTAGTGGCAGCGACGGGGGTGACGCCCAGGCTTCCTGTTAGGCAGTCCAGCATCATTTCTAACAGAAGCTTCGAATTACACTAATTACTGATTACTAGCTTTTACTCAGCATAGGTAAGAAAATACATGATTTCTGACAAGACTCTGATTAAAATGATAAATCTTTCCAAATGTAGTTCTCTATATTCCCTTTTAGTTCTCAAAATCATACTGGACAGACAGTTTAGGTTTTTCTAGGAGAGAAAATTAAATGAAGAAATGGAACCAACATATATTGCCCACCTACATCCCATCCATCATTCTAGGCAATCTATATAAGTTATATTCAATCCTCATACAAAATTTCAGAAAAGAGGCATCCATAGCTCTTTTTTTATGAAATAGAGAACAAAGTCTCAGAAATGTTAAAGGATTTGGTCCAAGAAGCAAAGGTAATCAATGACAGAACTAGGGTTCAAACGCAGATCTCCTGGTTCCCATGCCAGTCTTTCCACTGTTCCATGATGGATTTGGGGCTTTTGGGTTCCTCTGATAGACATTGTTCTATATACCAAATGAGGATCTCAACAAGACAACAGGGCAAGTCAAGGCCAGGTGGCCATGGCCATTCCCAAGGGTCCTGTCCCCACTCCATAGCCCCCAGGGCGAGTATCATCTTCCCATCCTGAGCCAAGTCTTCTGAGTATCTAGCCTCTGGTGACTGTCTGGAGCAATCCCCCTCTGCTTTGGGTCCAAGCAGAGGGATATACAGAAAAGGAGCACAGAGGGCTATCTCTTAGCCACACCCCAAAGGGGCGTTTTCCTCACAGAAGCACAAAGAAGAGAGGTCTATACCCAGGGTTTAGTTCTAATGGGGCCCCCTCCCTTCCTTACAAGAATGCTATGAGAACAAATGAAGTAATATACCTGAAGTGTTTTGAGAGCTTTCTAAGTACAGCATAAATATAATAATGGAGCTGCTGATGCTGATAACAATAGCAAGGGTGATGGTGGGACTATATCCATGGTCATAATTTAAGGGAATATTTAAAATGAGAAAACCCAACTAAAATCAATCCACTGAACTTTATTTAGAAGAGAGGCTGCTCATAAAAATATTATGGGAATGTGAACTCTTGGGAAATAATGATGATCTTCTTCTATTAAAAGACTCATGAGAACCATTTCCAAAGTACAGGGCAGTCATTTGTAGGTTCTTTGCCACTCGGTGCAACAAGTTCTCTATAAAAAAGAGGAGGGGAGGGGAGAAAGAAGCAATTCGTGCTGTACACTGAAGCCCTAGGGTTTTGGAGATAGAATTGGCCTTTATTTCTAGACCCATTGCCAATTCTTTCCACTTACTGAGGAAAATAGTTGGTAAAGCATTTGCCTTCATTTCCTTCCTTCTTCTCTCGTCCTCCAACCCCATTAGCAGCTGCTGTATAGCTTGCATTTAGAGTTATTAATTATGGCTGGTTCTCTCTTTCTCAGAGTTGGGTAAGGTCAAAGAAAAACCTACCTAACCAATGGACATAAGACACTGGGGGATAAGGTAAGCTAGGGGACTGTCTAGGGCTGGGAGGAAAAATGGACACATATGTAATATCCTTTGTAATAAATAAAAACTAAAAATGGTAAAAGGATAGCAATAATACTGGTTTAAAAAATGTAGTAATTAAAAAGGTAAAATATGTAATATCCTTTGTAATAAAAAATAAAAAATAATAATAATAAAAATAAAAAAAATAAAAAAGAAAAACCTACCCAAAGATGAGAACACAGTACAGAATGCACTTCAAGTGCTCATTGCACCAGCTAACAGAATGTTCCCATTGTAATATGGGTGTGATCCCTATTTGTTCAGATTACCCTCTTTGGGGAAGTAGGAGTAGGGATATTAAAACTTCAGAATAGGCCGAAACCGGTTTGGCTCAGTGGATAGAGCATCGGCCTGCGGACTGAAAGGTCCCAGGTTCGATTCCGGTCAAGGGCATATACCTTGGTTGCGGGCACATCCCCAGTGGGAGTGTGCACAGGAGGCAGCCGATCAATGTTTCTCTCTCATTGATGTTTCTAGCTCTCTATCTCTCTCCCTTCCTCTCTGTAA
>NW_006292095.1:5551425-5556247 GCF_000327345.1 Myotis davidii | reverse complement strand
GGCATATACCTTGGTTGCGGGCACATCCCCAGTGGGGAGTGTGCAGGAGGCAGCTGGTCGATGTTTCTCTCTCATTGATGTTTCTAACTCTCTATCTCTCTCCTTTCCTCTCTGTAAAAACTCAATAAAATATATTTTTAAAAAAAAATAAAAATAAAACTTCAGAATAGGAGTTAGGAAGAGACATATTAAGTGGAACAAAACCCCAAGGAGTTTGTAGCAATGGGGATCTGAGAAAAGGGAGGGAAGAATCCCATCACAGATCCAAGCAGCAACTGGATCCCCACCATCCCATTCTTCGGTCATGTCAATGAGATGATAGTGGAGAAATGGATACTCGAATGCCATTTCAAGGCAGGAGTGTTGAAAGACCCCTAACCATGAACATCATCAGAAGACAAAAAGGCAAACACCAAGAGTAAATTCTGAGTTCTAGGAAATATCTCCAATAATAGCATGGAGAAGTTGACAGCAAGGGCAGTCAAGGACTGAATGGTGACATTCAGCACCATTGTTTTCCTTAAGAGATGGTACCACCACTGAACAAGGCTGGACAAGGAGGCCATCTAGAGTAACACTGGGCTGTTCATGTTGGAGTGGCCACACTCTTGGGTTTACACAGAGCAGTTTTCTGTGCACAGAGAGCCAAACCACAACAGGCAAACCTGAGGATCCCCATGTGGCTCTGGTACACCCTGAATGTGCCATCTTCTGCTATTCACAGCCATAAAGAGAGTTTTCAGGACATCTCTCTTAATTACCACCCTGATACAGCTCGAAAATTAGTGCAAACTAACACCATTTTTGTTGATTCACAGAAAACAAAAATGATCTGTTCATTGACAGTGATAAGCCCTCTCCTACACTTCTATTCGGAGCCCCAAAACACTGGATCTGGTGAAAAGGTGTTTCTGCCTTTAATTGAAATAGCTAGCTAAGAAATGTGCATGTTCCTCTGTGTTTTTCCTAGTGGTAATTTAAAACATTGGGTTTTTTTATATTAAAACACAGGTGTGTTATGACAGAACATACAAAACATGGATGGATTTTAACATTAAACACTAAAATTCAAACATTTAACACTGGCTCTGAGATGTTTTAGGCCAGGACATCTCCAGGGCCTCGTTTCCACCCTTCTCTGCCTTCATCAAACATCGCTCTGAATTGGGTTCCCTCCTGACTGGTCTACTCTCTAGCTAAGGGATTCCATTTAGTCGTCTGCAGAATGAAGTTTTTAAATCCTTTGAGGCTATTCATAGTCTATAGAGATGTGATTGTAGAATTCTTTCTCTAGACGGCTTCAAGGTCAGAAGAGTCACGCATCATTCCGATTGACTGAGCCAGAATCTCCATGCTTGTAGGAGACAAAAGGCTCTTAGCCTTGCTAATTTATAGTGTTCCCCTGGCCCTATGCCAGACTTTCTCTACCCAACAATGCACAAAGATCAGCAGCTCCATTCTCTTCCCTCTCTCCTGTTCCCTTCATTTAAATAATGCTTCTCCCTTCCACTTTCACCCTATCCCAACAAGGTATTAGGATTTCCTTCTAGAAGCAAATGAGGCCATTTTCTCTCCAGCTTCATTATCACAGGAACCAAAGTCTTTTCAAACTCATCCACATGCAGGCTCTACCACCTGCCTTCCTGCCCATGAGGACCCTGCCACCTTATTCTACGCCCACATCCCCTTACTGGGAAATGCAATGTTGTCTAAGTCTGACATGGAGTGGGAGAGGCAGAGAACCAGGGACCATACCGGCTTCTAGTTTCCACCAGAAGCACAGCTTTAGACCTGATCATCAAAGAGAAACCTTTCATTCCCCAACCAGGCAGAGTGAGAGAGACCTGAATTGGCCAAATGTTGCTCCACACAAAAAATGCAGCATGATGGTGGTAATGCTTGGGGTTTCCTTGTCACCTGGCACTTTCCTAAATGAAGTCAGTTCTCTGGTCTAAAACCATATCAACCAAATCCAATGCCAGCACATCTCCATGTATTCGGGCCCATACCAGAGAGGTAATTTGGCCTTTAGCTAAACAACAACTCCCCGGGCAGTGTGGGTTTGCAGATTGGAACCTGACCTAAGTACCATCCTTGGCTGGTATTCAGTCCATTCCAACCTTCACTGGGATTCTGATCTCACGCTGAGCTGTCTGTCTCATTCTCGAGGGAACTGGGGACTGTTAAACCCAACACTCCTGGACTCATAAACATTTTTTAATAAAAGAGAGAGAAGCTTTAAAAAGAATGCTCAATAATGTTTGGATTCACTGCAAATTCCTGTGTAAATGGCTAGTGCAAGGGGAATTCAATCTCATTTCCAACGCTCTCAGATTAACACAGCTATGATTTCTTCCTGAGACCTAATATTACATGGGTGAGGTGCTAAGGCATTCGTGCTGGGTGTCACATCTTGTCTCCAGGGAGCTTAATTATTTTTAATATAGTTATTGAACCACAGGCACCACTGTACTCAACCATGTCCACAAGGTAGGTATCCATACAATTCCATTGTCCATGTTATGGACTGGGAGTAAAAGAAAATCTTTAAAGAACTATTATTCACTCATTTATTTAAAAAATGCTCACTGAGCTCATGTTACCTGCAGATATTTTGACCTTCCTGCCTGGCTTGCTGGTCCTGGTGTTAGATAGAGTGAGCAGTGAAATGTGCATGTTTAGCACACACGAACAGAATATACTGAGGGAAAAAAGTTTCATTCCTCTATTTGCACCATCACTCACACCATCTCCACTTCCCCACTCCCATTCAAACCTCTTATTCCCCAAAAAAAGGACAATAGAATGTACATGCCAAGAAAAAAAAATATTGTTGAAAAATTATTGTTGAAAGTATTACCTATGTCCCCTTTTTCCCCCATTGACCTCTCCCAACCTGCCCTGCCTGGCACCCCAGGCCTTCACCACCCTATTGTCTGTGTTCCTGAGTTACGCATATATGCACCCAAGTTCATTGGTTTATCTCTTCCCACCCACCCACCCTCTGAGGTTTGACAGTCTGTTTGGTGCTTGTATGTCTTTGAATCTATTTTTGTTCATCAGTGTATGTTGCTCATTAGATTCCACATATAAGTGAGATCATGTGATACTTATCTTTCTCTGACTGGCTTATTTCACTTAGCATAATGCCCTGCAGGTCCATCCATGCTGTTGTAAATGGTAAGAGTTCTTTCTTTTTTACAGCTGCTTAGAAAAAAAATATGTCTTCACTTTCGAGTTTCTAGGGGAGGTCCTGCAATACAAGAATTTTCAGAAATAATTTTGACTTTACTGGACTCACCACCCACTAACATTAGAATGCAGCACCCACCTGAGGTATGACCCCCACTATCTCTCTGGAATTCGTGACTATTAATAAACCACCTTAGATTGCAAACCTGAGAGCAGTTTTCCTACCTCCTCACCGTTGCCCAATACTCTCCCCCCAAAAATGTAGCTAGGATAGTCCTGTGGCAGTCTCTCTCAACTCATTTTAAACATATGCAGTAGAAATCATTTTAAATATTTAGCACCTAACACTAGGCATACCTGTTTTTATAATAGTGAAGGCCTTTAGCAACAGAGAGTCTCTATGCAAGGCAGCTTTGCACCTTTCTCACTGAAAGAATTTTTCACCCCTCCTGGCTAAAGTGACCCAGATTCATGCTTTTTAACCCCCTCCCCCAAATGCCATGACCCATAAATCTAGATGAATCTTCAGGGCTCTAGAAAATGCTATTTCCAGAGGACAAATCTATCAGTTTTCAGCTGTAAATCAAGTCACTCTCACATCCTCCATTATCCTCTGATAGCCTATGCCTCAGTCTCCCCCTCTGCCAAATGGGTCACATGAATGGCAGCCATGAGGAGACAGGAAAGAACTCACAGTATCAAGGAAATGATCGGATGCCCAAAGTGAAGTTGTGGCCTAGTGGTCACTAAACAGAGGGAAGCAGTGAGACCTAGAGAGGAGAAGGAACTCAGCCAAGTCACTGAGAGTCAGAGCAGAAAGAGGAGCTCCTCCCCACCCCCATCCCCAGTCTCCTGGTCCTCAGAGCAGTGCTGTTTCTCCCACACAATAACTCTCTCCAGCAGAGACAAGTGCCTGCTAGTCCCACCCCCACCTGGGGCTGCGGTTGGGGAGCACGCAAAGCCTTATCCTTTGTGGGGAGAGGGGTGGCACTTTTGATCCACAGCCAGGGGACCTCCAGCCACCTGGAATTCCTGGCTCCAACCTGCTCCCCTCAGTCCCTTGTCTGGGTAAAGGCTTCCACTCAGCATGTGTGTAACTCAGAGCCACATGACACTGAAATGCTAAGTGAAGAGCAATTAACTTTTGCTTCTGAAAACCCACTTTAGCTTTCCATAACTCTTTGGGGGCCATTTCAACTAAGCCAAACCTCCCGCACATTCTCCCTCAGCAATAAATTACCTTCCTGGCTTTAATTAGCTGCCGGAGTGCAAAACGGGCTGGGTGCTGACGTGGCTGCTTTCCCCACAGGTCCCATTCTGTCACACTGACTCCAGGAGAATGGCAGCTGCAGGGAGTGGCTGGGCTGCCTCAGTGGGGTCGTGGACCACGATTCCTTACCTGCCCGCAGGGTGTGAGGGGGCAGCCCAGGAGTCCAGACCTGGCTGGGCTAAATTAGTTGGAGGGGCCTCAGACTCCCCTCCCCACTTCAGCTCTCCTGGACCCTAGGTGATGTGCCCCTAGACCCAATTCTCCTCTTACCAGCCTCTCATTCCTCCAAACTGCTCCCAACACACATGCATGGGTGCACGCGCACACACACACACACACACACACACACACACACACACA
>NW_006292095.1:5548271-5550893 GCF_000327345.1 Myotis davidii | reverse complement strand
GCCCTGCCATACTGTGATTTTGAAAATCATGTGCGAGTGTGAGTGTAACTGTGTGTGTGTGTGTGTGCACGCGTGTGTGTAAGGGTGAGTGGGGGAGACACAGTCTAACCCAGACCTCAGTGCATGCTTGTTTTCTCCTCTCTCCTGCTGCTTGTTTTCTCCCATCTCTCCTGCTTTCTTCTAGAGTCTTCCATCTGGGGTAGGGGTCAGCATCCTCAGGGTTCTGAGCTGCACTCCACCCTCCCTACCACGTGCGTGCGCGCGCACACATACACACACACACACACACACACACCACGCTTGTGGAGCCAGAGCCCCCGGGCTGCACTCACACACTCCATCCTGGGCACTGTCTCCCTGACCATAGCCCTGGGAAAGGGCCCCTGCCCTCTCTCACTCCATGGAACACCCTTATGCTAATGGCTGCTTCTCCTCAAGGCCCTGGCCCCAGCTTACACCTCCTCTGACAAGCGATAACCTTCCAAAGCCCAATTACAGGCTGCTTTCCGCCACCCGCCCTTCCTTTCCTAGGAAAATAAAATAAGAAGTCCAAACACGAAGGCGCACAGCCAGGCCCTGCCTGTCGGAGGCAGGTGACAGGCGCGGGCACAGAGCTCCCTCTGATTAAGGGTGTGAGTGTGTCTTGCGCTGAGCCTGAGCTGCTGAAATTCGTGGTGATTTCTCTCAGTGCCTCCCCAATTAACAGGCCGCCTGTCGGGGTGCAGGGTGCGGGCGGAGGCCGGCAGGCAGGTACCTGGCCTGTCACAGCCGCCAGACAGGCCCTCTCGCCAACACATCCTGCCTGATGCCCCGCCGTCTGCTCCTTCCCCCGCCTGTCACACTCCCCTGCAACACGGTGCTGTGCGAAGGGAGCCCAGGGAGAGGCACGGCCTGGGGACTGCAGTCTGCACAGACTCTGTTCACCCCGTGTCCACCTTCCACAGGAGTCACCTTCCTCTCCCTGGCTCTCCACACTCAGTGATCTCCAGAAGGAATTTGAAGCAGAGGCATCTCCCAAATGCCTGTGAGACTTGGGTGTTGGCACTTTGGGGACCAGAGGAAATGAGCAACACAGGCTCAGATGGAGAAATTTGACCAGCCGGTTAGAGTCAAATCACACTGAATTCCCAGGCCCAGCTAACTCCGTACCTGCCCCACCTTGCCTCTGTCAGGACACCTGGTGGGGATTCTAGAAGTGCCTCCTAATTTCAGCCCCTGCCCAGCCACCCCACATAATGAGATGCCTGGCATCAGGTGCCATAAGTCAGACCCCTGTCCACCTCCCACAGGTGTGGCCTCACTCGGGGCACAGGGACCAAGCTGGCATGGCCAGGCCACCTGTGAAAGCTCAAACCCCTCCATGACTGAGGGCATCAACCTACTCAGTGATCGGGGATAGAAATCCTTACTCTTGCCAGCCATCCTGGGGTGTCCGGCCCCCCTGCAGCTAACTCCTTGCCTGCCTGAATCACTGAGTGGTTCTGTCTTTGGGATCTCCCATTGGTGGAGAAAACCCACCCATCCATGCTCTTGATTTCCAGGCCTGGAAATCAATACTCAGGCGGCCACTGTTTACTTGGTAGCCTCCAGAAATATCTCTGCCCTTTATCTCTTCCTTACACCTGTGTCACCATCCTTTCATGCTGCTGTAACAGAATGCCATAGATTGGGTGCTTTACAAACAACAGAAATTTATTTCTCACAGTTTGGGAGGCTGGGAAGCCCAAGATCAAGGCGCTGGCAGGTTTAGCGTCTGGTAAAGACACACTTCCTGGTTCATAGACAGACCACAGTCTTCACTGTATCCTTGCATGGCAGGGGGCATAAGCTAGATTTCTGGGGTCTCTTATCTAAGAGCACTAAATTCCAATCATAAGAGCTTCATCCTTATGATCTAATCACCTCCCAAAGGCTCACCCTCTAATACCATCATCTTGGGGGTTAAGATTTCAGCACATAAATTTTTGAGCAGAACAAACATTCAGTCCATAGCACTCTGTCTAGAAAGAAATCTACTCACACTGGCACAGATTTGTGGCTTCTGCTATATCCAAAGAAGGCAGGTAGGAGCATCTGTGCCCATCCTGGAAACGAGTATATCATTTGGGATGCCTCAAACTCAATGTGAAGTGGGGAGAAGAGAAAGTGGACCACATTGGCAAAGGTTGGGGTAAAGATTGAGAATGATAAATGTAGTTGGGGGGGGGGGGGTGGAACACCCTTAAAGGGCAGGGACTATATCTTATTGATCTTCCTATTTCTTGTGTTGATGGTAGTGACACAGTCACAAACATTTGCTGAGTGAAAAGGGACAAGTGGCTCTCCTAGCTTCTTCAGTGCCAGCAAGACTTAGTATATGCTCACAACATCCTCTTTAGCATCAGTTCAACTACCATCACCCCTGTGGATTGCCCCATAAGAAAAAAAGGAGGCAAGGAAGAGAGATGCTGAGAAAGAAGAAACCAAGGACTAACAATGGTGAGAGAACACATGGACCAAGTCAAGCAACATACTTCTCTCCACCTTATACCAGGGGCTCTGGCATTGATGGCAATGTGAAGCAGCTCCAAGAAGCCATGATATATTTCAGAATTTGAAAAAGGGTACTAAGGAATATATCCC
>NW_006292095.1:5530594-5547631 GCF_000327345.1 Myotis davidii | reverse complement strand
CAAAGAGATGCCCTTCCCTTATTAAAGCCATTGAGACTCTCAGGAAGTGCTCAAGGGTTTGAAATTCTGTATTTGAATTTCACACATGCTTTTTACTGCTGGGACCAAAACTCAATCAACACTTAAGAGTGCTGACACCAACATGCAAGCCACAGGGGTCTTCACTCCTTCACTACAGACCTATAGACAGGACCTGGTTAATAAATCTGCTAATTTGTTCTGCTCTGAGTGTGTGTGTGTGTGTGTGTGTGTGTGTGTGTGTGTGGTGTGTGTGATGTATAAGCCTATATCTTTTTTAAATAGAGTTGAAGTAGGAATAAAGAACTCAGGCCAAATTGAAAAAAGGAATAATTAACCTCATCTCTTCAAATGTCCAGGGCCCAGCTGCCCAGGAGTGGAAACCATGTCTTCACTTTCATCTCAAAGCCAAAGCAACATGAACAGGTTGCTTAGAGACCAGCCTTCTCTTTCAAGTCTGGCCCCAGGCCTCTGTTCCATGCCCAGAAAGGGGCTGAGTTAGAAGCCAGAACTCAGGGGTTATTACTCTTTTCTTCAGAAGCTCTTCAGCAGGGGCTGGATTCTGATTTGACATTTTTGTTCCTATTTCTTGCTCCAGGATCCAGGCTGAGCCAGAGAAAGTCATTGGATTTTCCTGACTCGGCACACTCCTGCTCCAGGGAGGCACATTGAATGGTATTGATGCCATAGAAAGGAACACAATGAAACAGATGGACTGTAGTTTGGAAAAAGCCTATTGCCATCCAAAGAGATCTTTCCTTTCCTGAAGCTTCCCCCACCAGAAGCAGAGGGGTTTCTATAGAGTCTGTAGCATAGCATAGCTTATAGCATAGTCTACAGCATATATAGCATAGCATATACTGCAGCATATAGCAGAGAGTAGAGTATACTATAGTCTAAAGCCCACTTGCCTTGATGGGGTTTTCATGTGCAGCCAAAGATAAGAATATCTAATCCTCTCACAACTTAATGTTGTGTTCATTTCATATATAAGGAAACTCTGGCTCAGAGAAGTAAAGCAACTCACTCAAGATCACACAGCAGAAGGGCAGAGAAAGAATTCAGAATTAGCCCTCTGTGAATAAACTAGGAAAGGGTAGGCAAGGGGCTCCAACCTGTATGTGGAGGAATATCATTAGTTTGGCATACCTTCTCCGTCCCAGAGGACCCATGAGAGACACGAGTACAACCACACCTTCTTGAATTACTGACAGAGGAATTTCCTCCCTGTGATTTCTCTTGCTTTGGTATCAAGCCCCTGAGCTGTCCTTGCAGCTCCCTCATGACGAGGCAAGGGCAGGTATAACTGCATTTAACAGAAGGAAGCCTGAGGCACAGAGAGATGTGATATAGTGAGAAGTCCATGGTCAAACCCGGATTAAAACTTGAGCCACCTGTCCCCTCTCCTGGACTCACTCCTGCCCCCAGGGAATGGCCCTGCTTCCTCCCTCCCCCACCTGTCTGTGCTGGCCAGCCCTGGGGTATGATTGACAGCCCTAGACTTCAAGGATCAAGCCTTTCAGATAGAGTTCTTGACACCAGATGCCTTTGGAGTGGACAGGCAGGGTAGGGAGGATGACTGTTGGGGGGAATGAAGGACAAGGCCCTTTCCAAAAATAGAGTGAGAAAAGACCAGAAGAGGAGGCGGAAAGTCATAGGGAGAGTAAGGCAACACTGCTCAGAGCACTAGCCCAGTGGGAGAGAAGGGGTTCAAAAATATCACATCCGGAGAGGCCAGGGTACCACTGGGATCAACAAGCCCCCCCTTCCACTGGCCCAAACAGCATCCAGATTCCCTCCCCGCTTCACAACCAAAGCCCAAAGGCAATTTATTCTAAAAGGGGATTTCTAGGCCCAGATTAGTTTGGGGGTCTTTTCCCCTTCTCCCAACTTCCACTGAGGCTTCTTTCTGAAATTCTCTAAATAGCAAAAGGTGAGAAGCATAGTTATGTCTCCTGATTGATGTGGATTCTAAAACATGACCCTCTGCTTCCACAGGGTCCTCCTGGTTCACAGGTTCCCCAGTCAAAACCCTGGCTCACCTTCCACCCCAAACATCCTACTGCACCTGCCAGGTCCCAGGCACTGGGCGCTGTGTTTACGAGTACAAAGAAATAGAAAATAAAGGCACTGCCCTGAAGAGACTTACGGTCTTCTAAATTAAGAGTTTTTATTCTGCCCCTGCAAACTCAGAATGACCATTAACAACCCATGCCTCAGCTGCTCCTCTGAGTTCTTTGGCAAACCATGCAATTCTTACTTGTTAGGGCTGTATGGCAGTAGCTGACCACTCTTGTGGGGAATAATAATACCGTGCCTTTATTGAGCACTTAGTCTTGGCCAGGCACTGAGCAAGAGATCTGACAAATATTCATGATATTCCTAACTTTATACTTCAAGGAAGGTATTGTGATCTCCGTGATGGCTCAAATTATGGCTCAGGAGAGTCAAGCAAACTTTCCACAATCATCCAGCCAGCCAACGCAGAGAGAGGATTTAAATCACACACCCCAGAATGTGATGGAATCACCCGAGTAGAGTGGAGAGTTGAATCACAATAATAATTGAATAAACTGTCAGGGCCAATTTCCACAGCATTTACTGAATACATGCGAAAAACAATGTTTAGATTGATGGTGTAAGTGGGGACAACCTCTTTGGAGAGTGATGTGGCAATATCGATCAAAATTTTAAATGCACAAATCCTGCTGCCAGAAATTTCATTTATGTGAATTTATCCGACTGTACAAGGATGCTCACTGAAGCACTGTTGGTAATAGGGAAAAGCTGGAATCCACCTAAGTGTCCATCAATGGGTAATAGGTTAAATAAACTGGTTCATCCATAAAATGAAATATGAACACTTACATGCATTAAGAAGAATGAGGTAGGACTGTAAGTACTAACATGAATGCACGTTCACAAAACATTCTTCAATGAAAAAGCAACTTGCAGTATTATATACATAATATGATCCTGCTTATGCTTCAAAGTATTTTATATATAATACACACATACATTTATAGCATACCCCACTTAAAACATCTGAAAGACACACATGAAACTACCAACAATAGCTATGGCTAAGAGCGGGTGGGGGATGAGAGACAAATTATTTGGTTTGCTTTTACAGACCCTGTGTTAAATATTTCAATGATAATTATGCCGGTCACTGTGTTACACCTGCTGGAAAGCAATCCTTAGAGAACTGACAACAGGAAAGCAAAAGCTTCAGCATAGACATAGATCTGCCCCCAAGGAGCAGAGAGTCTCGGGATTGAGGTCATGTAGGAGTCCACGGCAATATATGGCTGCTTGGGTGACCACACTCACTCTTACCTGGTCCTTTATTCAAGAGCTGACACACCTGAAGAGAAGTAGAAAAATTGTGGTGGGCTCTGACATCAGAAGACTTCGACCCAAACCTGGCTTCATGACATTGTGCGGATCATGGGTTCTTCGAACCCAAGTTTTCTTGTCTACAAAATGGGATGGTGCTAGAACCCACTACCTAGAATTTCTTGGGTTGGGGGCAGTGCTCATTCGAGCAAAGAATGATAAAGCACTTTTTTAAAAACCAGGTTGGAAACTGACAAAAGGAAATGAAGTCATCCTTGACTGGTACTCACACTGGGGAGGCTGAGTCATCGGTGGAAGATGCTCTCACCCCAACACAGACAGTACCACCCTCCCCGCTTCTGCATTGACACCACAAAGTGCTCACAAACTCTCTGAAAACATCACCCACCTCTCCAATTCCACACTCAGGGGCTGGCAGTCTGAGATTATGTAGCCATGGAAAATGATGCCAGTGCAAAAGGCCCTCCAACAATGAGTCCTCTGCATCAGCCTCTAAATCCCCAAGTAAATATCGGTTCATTGGTTTGTTGATTAAAATCACTGATAGCGAATCTGATGGTCGCCCAGAGACCCAAGTAGCTGAAACAGCAGTGAACCGACCCAGGAATCCTTTTACAATGAGTCTCATATGATTCCTAAACTTAGTCCTTCACTGCTACCCTCTCCTTTTCTTTCTTCCCACTCGATTTTTTTCCCATTGTCTCCATATACCCACCATGAGTCAACCCTTCTTACTTCAACAGAAATCCACTCTCTTAAGAGCATCCCCGGGCTGAAGAAAATAATCATTAACTTAATAGGCTGACAAAATTACATTAAATAATGATGACAATAATAAGAATATAGACTTTGGCAAAAAAAAAAACCTGAGTCTGAATTCTAACTCCACCACTTATTAGCTACGTAATCTTGGATAACCAAACTTCAGCTCCTCCATAAATTGGAGATGGTTATAAAACAATCCACGCAGTTGTTAAAAGATGAGTACAGAAGCTGCCGCTATGCAAATGTAAGTTACAAATGTAGGTGGGTGTTATTAAACCACCATTCCGTTAAAGTTTCCACATTACCTAATGTGATCAACTCAATAGGCCCAGAAGGTGTCAAATGGAGAGAAACAAAGTTCCAAGAAGCTAAGCTCTTTCCCCAACCTCATTCATCTGGGAAGGGAACTCTTGAAGGGAGATTTTCTGACGGTGAGCTCAGTGCTCTCCCCAGGCCATGAGCAAAGCCTAAAAGGCAAGGCTTGAGGGTGTTATAAAGGGGAGGGAGGACTAGTCCCTTGCCCTCCAAAAATGTCATGCCCAAATAGTTAATTAACACTGTTTAAAGCAGATAAGGGTTCTAAATGCTTACATAAGGTAAAAGGCCTGGAGGAAAGGCCTTGAACAAAGTTAGAATGTGATATTGGTCTTTGGATGCCCACCACCTACCACAGGGCCCCACATGTTTGACAGATGGGCTGATTGATCGGTTTATACCTCACCACCACTGCTAGTGGGTGCATAGTTGTACCAATCAGTGTTGAATAAATTTTAAAAGAAGGAAGAGGAGGTAGAGTAGGAGGTAGAGATAGAGGGAAAACGGGAGAGAAGGAAGGAAGGAAGGAAGGAAGGAAGGAAGGAAGGAAGGAAGGAAGGAAGGAAGGAAAGAAGGGAGGGAGGAAGGGAGGGAGGAAGGGAGAAAAGAAGGAGACCTCCTTCTCCTCCTTTCTCCCTTTACCCCATCCCAGGAGAATGTGGCCCAGCAGACTTCCCTGTGCACTATGAAGGCCACAATACCTATCCTACAACATTCACAGAACTGTGGGGAGAAAGATACAAGAAAGACCAGTACAGTACAGCATTGTGCCACAAAAAAAGCTGTATGCAAATGAAGACAATGCCATTAGCACATGACAGCTGCCATTTCTTGGCTATGGTCCACATCACCTTAATAACAAGAACTGGAAGGGTGAAGGGAGTGTGAAGAGAGGCCAGACTCCCAGGGAGCCATTGGGCTTCTCCTGGCTTATAGACCCCATGAATTACTCAGCCTCTCCAACACCAGCATCCCCCATCCCACCTCCTCCAGCCCCGCTGCCCCCATTACAAGTTTGAAAAGAAAAGTACTGGAAAAGCTCCTGCTTAGGCTCCTTTTAATTAAGCACACACACAAAGAACCACCCCTGGGTTTTGTCTGTTGTACTTTTGTTCTCAGGTCTGTTTGTACTTATTCAGAAATTACATAATTAAAAAAAATAATATTAACTAAATGTGCACATCAGCCTGTCAAGCTGCCTGAGCCAACCTTCACTTGGGAACCATAGTGACAGCCCCTTTATTTCGCTTACTTGTTTTTAAGCACAAAATATGTCACACCTGGAAGTAATTAGCATAATTTTTACTAATTTATAGCTAATTACACAATTACTTTCCTATGAAAGGCTCTAGAAAGACACTTGAAGTTAGTTTCGCCAAATCTAGAGGCAAGAAATTGCTTGAAAACATTTCGTTAGCTTCAAACATTTAGGAGGAGGGAGGGGGAACACCCAGAAAAGTAATTCTTTCCTATTTCAGAGTGTGTTCAAATATGACAGGGATATAATTTCTCCGGTAATTTGCAGAGCACGATGTCAAAATGTCTCTGCTAATCCAACCCAACCAGAGGCTTCTCAAAGGAAGGGCCCCCAAAAGAGGTGTTGTTGGGAGCACCCCAGGCAGATTCTGGAAGGCACTGCCCTGTGACTGCAATCGGTTTCCAATGGAGCTGAAGGTTCAGGCTGCCAGCAATGGCTCTCCCTCCAGGAGTAAACCAACCTCGTGACAGAATGTGACCCCTGGAAGGTGTCTTACTCGGTTCCTGAGAAACTGTCTACTCAGCAGGCCAGGGATGGATTCAAGCCTTGGGAGACACCTGACTCTCAAAGGAAGCTCCAGAATGCCGGGGCCTGTGTTCATTACGTTGTCCAAATGGTGCAAAGAGAAACAAAAACACTCTCCAATTCAATTCCTTCAACTAACACTTGTTAAGCCCCTACTCAGTGCCCTGTATCCAATGAGGAGATTTATGAAAGGATCAGTTCCTGCCTTCCCTAATCACACTGGCAAAGAACAAAAATATGCCAATCAAGCAGTAAGTATTTGTTGAATGCTGCTTTCGGCAGAGGGAGGAACCGAAAAGAAGAACCAGATGCAGCCCTGCCCTCCAGAGGCTGACAGTCTAGAGACCAGAGCCACACACAGGAAGCACGTGGCCCAGCATGGCATCAGTCCGGGGCCAGTCAGTGCCCAGTTGGGTGGCAAGGGCTGTAAAGTGCTGCTGAAATGGGAAGATGAGTGATGGCAACTGGAAGACAACAGCCAAGGAAGAGATGATGGAGTCCCAGCTCCATAGGATGAACTGGGGGTGGGAGCCACAAGGGTTTGGTGAAAGTGAGAGTGTTCTGTCACGCCCATACCAAAGGATCCTGGGAAGGCAGCAAAGGTGATGCTGGGAAGAACTTCCCAAATTCCCTAGCAGGTAAGGAGCCAGGAGCACCCTTAAAACCTAGAAACTAGCCACCAGAGCCCAGGGAAGCCCCCTGCATGCCGAGTTCTGGTCTGTGTCTGCATAGTTGGTGACAGTCAGTAGAAGAGAAGGACACAAAGCCATCGGGACATGTACTAGTAGGAGAAGATGTCTGTAATCAGCAGAATTGGATAGAAGTGCGGGAAGACAAGTGGTTATAACGTGCATTCCCAGCAGGGGGAATATCTCCACATGGAGGCAAAAACTGGTCTTTCTAAGGTTGATCGAGAAAGACAGTCTTAAAAGTTTGAGGTGAGAAGGATGGGGAGAAGCCAAGCAAAGTTGAAAATGTATCAGTCTGCAAGTGGGCCTCACCCCTAGATTGTGAGATTCCTAAGGACAGAGGCAGAATCATGCCATCCTGCACTCCTGCCTCCTAGCACCCACCACAGTGGACACTTCACAAATGTGAGTGAAGCTGAGTTGAATCGTTCTGCACTCTGAGGTCTTGCTGTAAGGACCCTGTGCAGCAGGGAGTGAGGCACTTGGAAGATGTCCAGTTTCTGCCAGGCTCACCTCAAGGCTACTGAGAGCTTTTGGCAAAGGAATGTCCTCTGCCTCCCACAGGAGAGTCATGTTAATAGCTAACACTTGGCCTATTTCTCTTCACTTTTTCAAATTACTTTCACAGCTACCGTCATTTGACCCTTACAAAAATCCTCTGAGGCACGTAGAGGAAGTCATTAACGGCCACTCTTTGCAGGTCTCCTCATTCAGTCAGCAGGCACACCTGAGCACCGGGGCGCAGCGCTGAGGTCTCTGCACGGGAGAGAGTGAACAGGTGGCCAGGCCCTGCCCTCCTCACCCTGCACTCCAGGTAGGACCCATGTCAATAACAAGATAGTTACATTCTGATCAATGTTAAGAAGGGTCATGAAAAGCAGAGTGAGGACAGAGGGGCACGTTAGACCTTAGGCTCCAGGAAATCTCATCAGGGAGGGGACAGGGATGTGTGACATTTCAAATGAGCATGAGCTGGTCATGTGAAGAGCTACAGAGAGAAACTGAACCCAAGGCAGCTAAACGACTGGCCCAGAATCCCACGGGTGGAGTATGGCAGGCCCTCAGGTCCTCACTGGCCAAACCTCCCCGTTGTAAAACTGATTCCCACTGCAACTCCCCCTCCCCTCCCATTTTCTAAGTACAGACCTGGATCACAGAAAAGGCAAATGTGTGTGCATATAAACACACATACACACACACATAAACATACACCATATGCACATATATGCCATACACACACACACATGCATAAATACACCATACACATATAACATGCCAAAACACATATAAACATACATCGCACACATACACTCACGAATACATACACACACACATACACCATGCACACACACCACAATCTGTTAACTCTAGGCAGGCAGGACACAGAGCTGGAGCACCTCAAGGACATCTGAAGGCAGGCCCCCAGCCCAGATTCTGTTCTCCTGCAGGCCTGGCAGGCACCTCTCTGGGGAACACCACCCCCTTCGCAGGATGACCTGACCAAGTCGCCACCCCATGAACAGTGTTTATTATTCAACAGGCACAATGAGACAGTTCTGAGATTTCAAAGTCGGCTGGCGGTTTCATTAGAAGCAATCAAGGAAGCTTTGGACAATTAGTGGGAAGGTTTTGACAGAGAGAATGTGCACAGGCCTGGTAGCTCTCACCAGCACCAAGTCAGAGCCTTTGCTTTCTTTCTTTTTTCCTGCCACAGAAACTTGAATATTCATTCTTTCCCCTGAACATCAACACCTCTGGTGACTCAGCGGTCAGCTGCTCTCTCCCTCCACTCAACAGATGCTTTGTTCATGCTCTAAATCCCTTGGAAATTCTCCTTGACCCTAGAAATAGAACACTTCCCCACAGTCCGTGCCCTGTAACTTCACACGTCCAGGACTACATGGCCCGTCCTCACCCTGAACTGCCAGCTTAATCATGGCTACGAGTGAGTTCAAAAGATGGTCAAAGTAAGTGCCTTGGAGCATTCTGGGTCTTGACATACATTTTCTCTATTCCCCGCAACAAAGGTATGAATAAAACATTAGCGATGTCCACTTCACAAGTAAGGAAACTGTATCTCGGAAGGTCACGCAGCCACTGAGTAGCAGAGCTAAGATTCAAACTCGAGTCCATCTGACTTGAAATCTGGTATCTTCGAATGACAGGGTGGTGCTTTTGGCTTTTCTTGGCCTCCACACCTCGGGCACCAGCTGCGGAAAAGAACGCTTCCAGCAGGAGTGAATCTTGGCCAGCCCAGCAAATGCACAAGGGCAAGGTGAAGGTCTCCTGGAGCTCCAGCAGGGCCATGGGGCCTGGAGGCAGGCAGGCCTGTCTCACCTGCTACAGGGAAGGCTATTTATGGCGAGGACTTCTGTGCTGGACAGCTGGTGACCAAGGCTGGGGCGGGAAGCTGCATCCAGCCCATTGCTGGCCAGGATTCGATAAGGAAGCATTCCGTTCCTGATTCCAGAGCGGGTACCCTGAGACTGAGCATCGCAGCTGGCAAGATGACTTGCCTCAGAAAACCACCTGGTTTGAGGGCCCATCCTAATTAAGCTGAGAAAGGGCCTATTATGTTGATGAAGGAGACTCTTTCCTCTCTGCGACCTTAATGTTACCAGGATGAGTTTTCTCATGAGCAAGAAAGACAGTTTCTGTGACCTACTGACTTTTTTTAAAAAACGTATTCTTGTTGATTTTTAGAGGGAGAATAAGGGAGAGGTAGAGAGAGAAAAACATCAAAGTGAGAGCTAAACATTGATCAGCTGCCTCCTGCATGGCCCCTGCTGGGGATCGAGCCCACAGCCAAGACATGTGCCCTGAATGGTAATGGAACCGGCAACCTTCCAGTACACGGAGTGATGCCTAACCAACTGAGCCACGCCAGCCAGGACCCAACTGATTTTCTCATATGGCACACACTGTTCATCATGTAATAAGAGGCACCATGGATTTGAAATCATGAAACCAGGATCCTAGGCTTGACCTTGCCCTAAACTGACTGTGATGTCGTGAAAAAATCACTTCACCTCCCTGGGCCTCAATTTCTCCATCCAACCAACCAGAGGGTGGGGGTAATGATAGCTTGGGGCTTCCAGCTCTGGAATCCTGTCATTGCAGGCTGCCTGGGATGGCGTTTCCCTCCAGTACAAACATTGTGGTAGGGGATCAGAGGGGTGGCAGGTGGCAGAAAGAGAAACAAAGGCACACAGAGATGGGGAGAGACGGATCAAAGCAGGGGAAATGAAATCGCCAGAGAAAGACAGGACGGTCTGGTGGTGTGGAGAGGAAATTGGAGCCCCTGAGGTAAGCAGGCTCTTGCCAGTGTTGCTGGAAACAAATAGTGACAGATTGCTAACATGTTCCAGTGAAAATTACCAACATGATGAGGCTTTTGCACCATAACGGGCACTTCTTGTTATCCCATTAACAAAACTGATGAGACCAAATTGCTAATCGGAGAAAACGTTCATGTTGTATTATGTCACTCCTGTCCTGCTTGGAGAACGCAACCAAAGGGCAAACTAGAAAGCACATCGAAATCTCCCGGGAGCCATTTGCCTTAGGCAGAATTAGGGAAAGCCCTAGAACGCCACCCCCCTTCTATCCCATCTAGAAACGCCCACTTCTGCCACCAGCTTCTCTACCACCACCAAGCCAACGTCTGTTCCCAATGCTGAGCTGGACTGGGAAGGACTGTCTGTCATCACATAGAACGGGGACCAGGGACCTTTAAGAAGCACACAAGGTACACTGGCATGACCTGTGGGGAGGGAGAGACAAGCACATGGTGATGTGTCTGGGTTTGGAGGGTGTTTGAGTCCAGCTCATCTCCATCAGCTCCTAGAACACACCAAACACATCAGTACTCACGACTCTTTACATTTTTACCACCCCATCTGGTCACTGCGCACTATAGCTAGCCCAGAGAGAGCCCTGATTCTTCATCCCGTCCGTCACGGGGCTCACACTGTCATCTTAGCCCTGGGAGGTGTAAGCAACAGGACACACGTGGTGCTGGGAAGTATCCACGAGGCATTTGAAGAGGGTCTTTCCTCTGTGAAATGTGGAAAGTTTTCCTGCTCAAACTCAACAGTCATCCAGAGAACGGAATTAAGAACGCGTTTTATGCTCACTGCTCTCTCCGAAAAACCGGCCAATTACCCAAACCTCTTAGCATTGGAGTTTTTTCACTGGGATGGTCACTGCCTACCCCAAACTCCCTGCTACCTCCCCAGAGAGTGGGGCCCGGCTGCAGGCCATACTCCCCAGTAGTCACTCAGGAAAGTACTTGGCCAAAGATTTTTCTGAGTAATTGAATGGCAAGGGCTTTGGTATACCAAACAAGGACTTGTCTTTGTCAAAAAGCCTTAACAAAGTACCCAAGTGCTGGGTGTCAGACAGGACAAGTTTTTTAATCATGTTCAAATGATTTATTTAAACGTCAAGCCATGTCACCTCACTTCCTTTCATTTTTCAAACTGTTTGTGTTTTTTCTGGATGATAAATTTATCTTCAGGCAGCCTCAATATGACTAATTAACTTTGAAATATAAGAACCAGATGTGTGAGTTGGAGAGCTTTCTGAACCAATGCCAGACAGGCTGGTGGGTTTTTTTTCTTCGTCGTCTTCTTCCCTGCCTCTCACCCCCTGCGCTCCCCCCGCCCTGCGTCTCTCTCCCTGCTGGCTGCCCTGAAATTACTAAGCAGAGACGCATTTAGCAAATGGGATCACAGGACTCCAGCTAGCACGGCGCACCCACGGCTTTTCCTCTGTTCTCCACTTGTTAGCCCTTCAGGACCCCACACTCTCCCTTTGAACGTGACCTCAGTCCGCCTGGCTGGGACTGACAGAGCTGTCCTGGGAGGAAGGGCTGGGAAAATCCACCCCCTGCCTGCCCTTCCTTTAATGATCTATCTAATATGGAGCAGGGAGCTGCCAGAATGCATTTTGCCACATGAAAGTAAGTCACCCTGCACTATGACACAAAGTGATTTCTTTTAAAGCGTCTTCCTCTGTGAAGTGCTTCTCAGATCTGCCTCCTCCCTGTTCCCTTTTCATGAACAAACCAGTGCACAGCCCAGGAGAAATGAGAGCTGGGGCAGGGCGGGGGTGGTGGGGGTGAGGGTGGGAGGAGGCTGGTGATTAAGTCTCAACTCTAATCTGAAGCGCTTTTCAGAAATGGCACATTTGGGGGTTAAAAGCCACAGGTGTGTGTGTGTGTGTGTGTGTGTGTGTGTGTGTGTGTGTGTTTCACTCTCAGGGACTGGATAGCAACACAAAATCATTGGGTGTAGCTAAATAAAACAGACCAGAGTGACAGGCATGAGCTGGGTGCCTCAGTTTCCCCATGTAGATATGATAGCCTGTTACACCCAATCCCTCTACCAGAAGTAGGTTGAGGTTATATGAGATCACAAATATGAAAGTGCTTTGAGTGCTTTCAAAGACATGCTACACATCCTAAGAGATTATTAGGATAATTACCACTATTATTATATCATCCTGACCATTATCCTTATCGTGCCTCTTGGCGTCTGAGGTTTTTCACCTGGGAGAATCTCATTCACTTGCGAGGTCCACGGAGTTCCTCCCTGTGCCAGGCTCCAAGCAGATTCATAAACAATGGACTCGATTCTTCCCCTTCTCAGGGAGAATATCAACTCCCTCCAGGGCCCAGGCAGCAGAAAATTCCCTACTGGGTGCCTCCAACTCCATGCTGCTGGCGGAAGAGGACCCAGCCACCCACCAACACCAGCACTTGTCCTGGGAGGGGCCGAGTGGAAGTCCCCTTCACTCACTAGATGCAAGGGTCCTCAAACTTTTTAAACAGGGGGCCAGTTCACTGTCCCTCAGACTGTTGGAGGGCCGGACTATAGTATAAAAAAAAAAAAACTATGAACAAATTCCTATGCACACTGCACATATCTTATTTTGAAGTAAAAAGACAAAACGGGAACAAATACAATATTTGTATTTGCATGTGGCCCGCAGGCCGTAGTTTGAGGACCCCTGCACTAGAGAGTGAGGCAGGTGAGAGGCCTGGGGACAGTCCCTGCTGCCCTCTCCCTTATCCAGCCCTCCCATTTCTCTTTAAAAAACCTTGCTTCCTGCTCTGGGAGAGGGCAGGATGCATCAAGCAGGTGGGACTCTCAAAAATATCAAGTGGTGGGGCAGGTCCCCATGGGCCCCCATGCTCCCCCTTCCCTGATCCTGGCCCCACTTCCTTTGCACAAAACACTTCCCTGCTTTCAGCAACATGTCACCTAATCTCCAGTAGGGAGGCTATCCCCCTTCACAGAAGTTTGCATTATAGCAGGCAGGTCTGGGAACTTGTGAAGGAAAAGGCCTTCAGTAATTCCACATCCAAAGAAATGAAAAGGAGCCCAGCTGGTGTGGCTCAGTTGGTTGAGCTTCATCCCATGCACTGGAAGGTCACTGGTTCAATTCCCAGTCAGGACACATGCCCAGGTTGCAAGCTCAATTCCCAGTAGGGGGCATGCAGGAGGCAGCCAATCTATGTTTCTCTCTCATCAATGTTTCTATCCCTTTCTCCCTCTCCCTTCCTCTCTTTGAAATCAATAAAAACATGTTTTTTAAAAAATAAAAAATAAATGAAAAGGAGGAAGGAATGGGGATGGAGTGAGCATGCTCCACACTCTCAGATCAAAACATGCCCCCTCCTGATGCCAAGACAGTGCATCGCAAAGGCAGACAGATGGACAGACCGGGTAGCCTGCTTGCTCCCCAATTTTCCTCCGGAGGCAGAGTGAGTCTCGGCACTTTCATAGAGTCCGTGCCCCTCCTCTATGAAAATGACTGTACCAAGTCCACCAGAACTCCTTGGGGAGTGAGATTTCTAAGGACTACAGCTTTCTTTGGTGTCTTCCTTCCAACTTCCTGAGATAGAGAGACAGGCAGATGGGCAAAGAGTGCAGTGATCCAGCCAGCGCTTCCCCCACCAGAATTCTACCTCCTCTGCACCAGCGCTGGCCCCGCCCTCCCCAGAAGCCACCTGCTCAGAGCACAGAATGTCCCCTGTCCATTGAGACTCCCACAGGCTGCCACTGGAGAGAACTGCACCCAGACCCGGACGGGGCTCTCTCTCTAGCTCCCACCCACTCCCCACGGAGAGACTTTTAGATAATTTTCTGACTGTTGATAATATTTCCTTATTATGGAGCTTACCAGATCACAGACCTGGACCGGAAAGTATGGGAAGTTTGGGAAGCCTGCCCACTGGAGTGTGAGCCCTCAGGTCTCCGAGGACTGTTGTGGGATCACCACCTCCTCTATGAGGAGCCCAGCAAATGCACAAGGGCCTCTGTGAGGGGGGCAGGCCTGTGTCCACTGTCTGCACCTGGGAGCAAGGCTGTCCCTCCTGCTCCCTCTGTCCCCTTTTGGAACGAGAGTTTGCACTGGGGAGCCAGAAGGCGCCCCCTAGTTCTGGCCCAGGGAGCCCGCCCTGGAACACCCATCCAGCTCCGCAGACCCTCCCAGCATTTTTTGAAACCAGAAGACCTGGATTTGCTCTCCTTCTCCATGCAAGCACCCTCGCCTTCTCTCACTAAGTGAACATAACAAGCAAAGAAACGTGACACTGTAAGCGACGGAGCCATCGTTTGGAAGCTGTCAGACTCGATGTCTCAGAGACATGGGATCCAAGGCCGTCCCTGAGATATTTAATAAAGCAAAGCCCTCAGGATCAAGAGGCAGCCATTCCGCCCGTCCCCCCCTCCGCCGCTCTGGAGTTCTTTAAAGCCCGCCTCGCGTCTGTCTCTCTCCAGAAAGCCTTTCATGCCGCCTCGCCAGACTGACATTTTGACAAGTTGCCACGAGTGACATCTGATTTGTACAAATTTCAAGACTAATAAATCTACCTGTCAAAGCGGAAACTTTAAAAGGAGCTAAGCCCAGCGGGTATAGTTTAACAGAACTCAAGTTGATGAAACTGTAGGATGGAGAAATTATATCTGTCACAATCCACCCACATTAGTTCTGCAGAAATGTTGGCAACTGAAACAGACGTCTTTCATGGGCGTTACCGGGAAAAAAAATTTTTTTTAATTAAAAAGCAAAACAAAAACATTTTTAATCGAAAAAGGAGATCGTTAATACCCTGAGTAACAAGTAACGGTTCTATTTGTAAACTAACAAATTTTATGTATTTAATTGTTAATTTTGCTGCAGATGTGAGAAATGTCTCTCCTCCTACCTCCTAAGCTGTCTGCTGGAATCTGGACTTTCCATTCAAGCTGGAGCCCATCAATCACCCCCAGTGTCCCTGCTCCAGGGTGAGTGGGGGCGGAGCAAGGCCTGCAGGGCTGAGGAGGATCGCTGCCCACAGCCCTGCCTCCTGCCCGGGCCTCTGGATGCTCTGCTCCTGCAGCTGAGTCACTTCTCCTGCCGCCCCCGCCTTGACCTGGGGCCTGAGGTCCAGCCCCCATGCTGTGGGGTTTCTGCTTTAAGGATGTCAATGTTGGGGCAGGAGGGGGCATAAGGTGCAAGAAACTTTGAAATGTGGCTGCCTTTTTATTTTATGTCTAGCGTATCTTTCCTTCCTACCTCTGACACTTTCACTTTTACCCTGAATCATCATGTTAGCAATGGAGAAGCCAGAATTCTCAGAGAAGAGGAAGAAATTAGGGGAGGTGGCCTCCTCAGGATTCCAAAACACCTAAGAGATCCAAGAACAGTAAGAGGCTAAAACATAACCCCTGTTTGTTCTCAGTCCTCCCCTGACCTCCCCTGACCTCCCCCACCCCAAAGTCAGAGAGGAGGATGGACCACTCCCTGTTCCTACAAGTGGCTTTTAGTTGCCCTGAGGGCTGAGCTGTTTTCTGCTCCATGGTGGCCTCCACCAGCCATTACCTCTAAATAATCGTTGTACCTTTCCTCCTGGGAGTTCAAAATGGGATCTCATTTGCCCTCTCGCTCATATGGTTAAGAATCAAATAGGCAGGACAGAGAGCATCATTGTTCTCACGTCAGCTAGAGGCAGGGGGCTGCGGTCACCCAGCAAGTCAGAGGCCAAACCCAGCACTTCTGGGTGGGGCAAGGGCTGAGCTAGTAGCCCAGGTGGTCCTTCCCCCCATATGGGCTGCTTCCTCCCTCCAGTTCCCAAGCTTCTGCTTAGTATTGATGTGGCTGGGACTATCTGTGACCTAACACCTTCCTTTATAGGTCTTGGCTCACTCTAGGAACTTGATGTGTGAGAATGGCGATAATAAGGATAATGATGCTGCAGCTGATGACAGTGAGGCTGGGTCAACACTAAGGGGAGAGGGTGGGAACAACTGGGGATGTGACAGTTGGGGATGATCCCGGAGACCTGGAGCAGCTGTCTTCCATGTCTGGGAACCCAATGGAGATCTGGTCTGCCATGAATGGGGGATGCCCCTTGTTCTGCACAGTTTGATATTTTTCCCAGTTGATTAGCTATTTGTCTAGCACAGTCCATGTACCAGGTGCTCTACTCTGTACTGTGTGAGTTATAGAAAAGGGCAAAACATGAGTTTGTCCCAAAGGAGGTCATGGTCTGCATAGGATGATGTAAACAAGATGACACAGAACAAAATAGATCCTGATCCAGAACACAGTGAGTTCAAGTACAAAAAGAAAGCATGGGCCCTAACCAGTTTGGTTCGGGGGATAGAGCATCGGCCTGCAGACTGAAGGGCCCCAGGTTCGACTCTGGTCAAGGGCATGTACCGGGCATGTACCTTGGTTGCAGGCACATCCCCAGTAGAAGGTGTGCAGGAGGCAGCTGATCAATGTTTCTCTCTCATTGATGTTTCTAACACTCTATCCCTCTCCCTTCCTCTCTGTAAAAAATAAATAAAATATATTTTTTAAAAAGCATGGGACATGTTGAAGGCACCAGACCCACCACTAACTGGCTGTGCACAGAGAGAACAGCCCTCTGTGAAAGGAGACAGTGGCCAGATGATGTGAAGGTCCTAGCATTTTCTGTAGATTTTTGAGAAGAGGCATCACAGGATTATATATGTGAAAACTCTTTACAAGCTGTAAACAGTTATTTACCTTCTAGTGGTTGTGTCCCTGTGGGTTGGGGCAAACACGTCTATCCACAGAGAGGGTTTAGGC
>NW_006292095.1:5510451-5530549 GCF_000327345.1 Myotis davidii | reverse complement strand
GCAGCTGATGAAGGAATAAGTGAACAAACAAATGAAGAAACAAGCTGGGCCTCCAAGGAGAGATGGAATTCAGCCGTGCTCTGCTCCCCTCTGCCCACGGCACCCACAGACTGAGTTGCCTCCCCCAACCATTCACCTCCCTAAATTCTGGGGCTTCACCCTTCCTGATTAGAAGCAGGCAAGGCTGTCAGACCAGCCTGAGGAGGTGAGAACAGTAAGGGCAACTCAAAGGGAAGCACCAACATTGCTTTTCCTAGACAGGTTTGTGGCAGAGCCAAAAATGAAGACAGTGATTACAAAGCCTGTGATGGGACCCCCTAGTCACAGAGTTACTCCCTCCCAGTCACAGCCTGAGGAATAGCCAAGCTTCCTAAGCTCAGAAGCACAGGATTGTGGGAGGAGGCAGGTGAGTCAAGCCCTATAGGTGAGTAGGTGCCTGGGGGAAAAGGAAGGAAAAGGAGACAATACTACTGAAATTCACTAAGTGGACCGTGTGTTGCACATACCAAAGACAGCTAGTGCTCCTGTATCATTAACTTGCATTAGCTAACGTGAATGAGCCCCTGACTTATTTGGTTTATATATTTGCATTTAGTCAGAGAAAACCTTTAGAGATAGTTCTTGGGAAAGCAAAGCACAGAGAGGTTCCGTGTCTTGTGCACAATCACACAGCAAGCCAGCAACAGATTTAGAAACTGCTGGGTTGAGTTTTCCTCTGAGACAGTTGCTGTTTTTCTTTTCCCTCAGCAAGATGATCCCTCCAGGGAAAGGCTCAACTATGCCAAATGTGACTAATAAAAAAAAATTGTTTAAAGAGTTTTTTTTCTAGAATAAACATCTCACTTTATATTTTATTGGATTAGTATTTGCTAAACTCCAAAGTTTCTCGCCTAGCAAATTGGAGACCGTTTCCCTTATATAATGAGGTGAGTCAAGTCTTATGAAAGGCAGACACATTGCAAGGCATAGGTGGCAGCCCAAAGCATGCCCACAGGGCTGAAGCCCAGGCTGGGAGCCGCAAGCCCAAGGGGCCGCCTTCCCCTGCAAAAGGAGGCAGGGTGCTTTGCCCCGGGACACCATCAGTCCCCGGTGCAATTCTATAGCCCATTGCCTCCTGTCTGGGGTCCATTACCCACACGGCAGGAGAACGAAGGCCCATCTCTTTCTATTGCCTTCAGGCAGCATTTTGGGTTTTGCAACCAAAAAAGAAAAGAAAAGAAAAAGAAAAAAATCTTGAACTGTTTTTCAAATGTTCTGGGTCTTGGCAAACCCCAAAATGCCTTTTGCCAAAATGCTTTTTCCCTTAATTTTTAAACCTCGGGTGTATTTCCAGAACAATCCAATCCATCTGCTTCTGATTCATTTACACTTAACTCATTAGGAGGCTGTTGCGTAAGGAGGAGTTTGACGTCCCCAAGATCCCCGAGTGAAGGATTCTGCTTCCCCCTTTTGAATCAGAGGGAGGCAACTTGCCAGCTGGGCATGAAACACAAACCCAAAAACATTGAAAGCCTGGCTTGCAACCCCAAGTCCCAGGATGAGAATAGGTTTCCCTTGTGTCCTGCCCATCATTCATCCTCAGATTATCTCCGTTATTGCTGTAATTGTCATTAAGGACACAACAAATGGCCGCACATCATTGTTAAAGGCTTTAACAACATGATACTGTACACTGTATTCCACTGGGCACCATTCTTCATTCATACACTCTAGACTCATCTGTTCAGACATTAAGCAAGTACTCCCAGCCAATTGGGAACCACCAGCAGGGCCCTGGGTGGGGCAGCAGAGACAGGACTTACATGGAAGTACAGCCCCATCCAACTTGCCTTCTGCAAGGGCTCTGAGCTCTACCAGGAAGAACAGGAGAAGAGATGTGGAGAGAGAGCAGCTTCCAAGGGCATTTGAAAGCAAGGCTGGAAAGTGAGAATTGCCCCAAGGGAAGCACAAAGAGAAAGAGACTGCTGGTTTCCGGGGACATAAATGACTGGCCAATCTAAGACACAACTTCTGCTGGGTCACAGGAATCATCTTTCTTTACTAGAAAAGAGGTTTTTCTCTCCCACCTTCCATTCTTGCTGCCACTTTTATTCAACAAAATTAATAAAAATGTATCGAGTGCCTTCTATGTGCGCAGCCCTGCCCTATGCTGGGAACCCCAAAGACAAAAAAGACCATGAAGTGGACTTCCCTTGAGGACTTGCAGCCCATCTGGGGAAACCTTTTGTCTTTCATGAGTGCATGTCATTAGCAAGACAGCTTTTGGCTACATGAGCAAGGCACGAAGAAAGTATAAGCGTTGTCCACCGTAGAAAGAGGTCTCATGAGCTGGACTGGTCAGGAACAACTTCACGCAGGAGGTGGGTTTCAGATGAGCCAGCATGGAACATCAGTGCTTGGCTAGATGGAGAGGAAGATGTATACAGTATTCCTGGAGGAGGAAACAGGGGTGAAGGCTCCATGACAAGAAAGACCAGAGCATGTTGTGGGGCAACAACAGCAACTTTGTTGAGAAACGGAAGCAAAGAAATAGAAACATTGGCTGTAGGTGATTCAGCTAAGAAGTCTGGATTTAATCTCCAAGGCAAGAGTGAGTCACTGGAAGGTTTTGAGCAAGGCAGTAAGATGAAGAGAGCAGTGTATTAGGGGGAATAACCTACTCTTCATGTACAAGGTAGACAGATGTGGAGAAGAGTGAAGTCGGGAAACTGGTGGGAGTCTGTTGCAAGGATTTAGGCATGTCATGACAGGGAGCTAGAATAGGGTAGGGCAGTGAGAACAGAGAAAGAAACAACAGATATCATGAACAGAGAGTCAACTGGGCTTGATGGTTCGGTGGCTGGAGGACACTGATGGAGGGGAAAGAGCTAAGATAACACAAAAATCCAGGAGTGAGGAAAGAGCATGTTCAACTACAGATGACATTTATGGAGCAGCTCTCACGTGGCCAGCACTGTGCTAAGTACCTGGCATGAATTATCTCCCATTCCTCACCACAAAAAGGTAGAGCAAGTACTCTGTTTTACTGATGAGAAACTGGGGCTGAGAAGGGTTCAGTAATTTGCCTAAATTCACACAGAGGATGGGTGGGGACTCTAGTCTAAAAGCACACAAATTTGATACCTTAGTTACCACTGCTCCCCTAAAACAAGCCTCATGCTCTCTTACTCATCTTCTCACTGACCCTCACACACCCCATGCTCATTCACGTCCCTTAATCCATCCTGAACTGCCTTCTGTTCACCTCTTCATGTACCTAAATGCAGATCAAGCCTCAACTTCCAGAAACTTTTGTCACTACTTGAGCTTCCATGGACCTTCTCTCTCTCTACCACCTCTTATAAGATTTATCGTCGGACCCACAGACCTAAGCATCCAGTTCCACACCTGGCTCTATTGATTTGCCCCGTACCTATATTCATGTATTTCCTGGTTTGGGGGCTTGTCACTGGAGCTAAATCTTAATCCCAGCCTTGCCCCCTCACTAGTTATGTAGCCTTCGGCGAGTTACTCAACCTTCTTAAGTGTTTCTTTGTCAGTTGGAGCTAAAAGGTTTATTGTCAGGATTATATGACAGAATGCCTGGCACCTAAAAGGCACTTAATGAATGATATCTCTCAATATTATTAGTGCTGTTTTTTATTAATAGACCCATGCTGGATAATGTTATGTCTAAAGCTTTGGATATAGTAGGTGCTCCATGAATATACTTCTACTTGATTTCTTGCTCATTTCAATGGCTATATACAATATTTCATACAATGGTCATAGTACTATTGATAGTCTTACAATTCTTACATTTGTTTCATCACATTAATGCAAATGTATTGGGTAAGGAATCCTGTCATGACTCACTTCAGAAGGGGCATCTCCAAACCAGGGTCCAGAATTCAAGACATAGGCCAGACAACCCCAGCACAGAGTAAGACATGATGAGCCTCCCTTGGGAAGAGGAGCCGGTTCACCTTCTCCTCCCAACCTGGGGTCAGGGGACTCAGCCCTGCTGAGAGCTTGGCTAGTCTCACAGGACCAGGGCCCTGCCCAAAACACTGACCTCTCAGCCCATTAGCCCTAGTCCACTCTGAAAGGATGTTGTGGAGAGAGGAAGGGACGCAGGTAGCTCACAGTTGGAGGTATGGTCACATCCACCTTCAGTGCTCTGGCTCTTCCTTCTTAGTCCCACTAAGTCCTCCTTGCTTTGCTTTGGTGACCATGGAGGCCAGTGCCTGGGGCCCCCTTGGCAGCTCTGAGTACTTCCCCAACAAGACTGCCGATGTATTCTTCCCCTCCCACAGCCCCATCAAACTCAGATCCTACCAGCTGCCCCTAGAAAATGACAATTCACAATGAATAGTAATGCCTGGTAACTTATTATGCACTCATAGCAAAAAAGGGACACAGCCTTAATACTCTCCCTCCCAAAAAATGACAAATGTGAAGAAGAATTTGTCATTTCTGGGCAGAAGGGGCTGGCATTTCAGTGGCAAGTATCTAAAGCAAATAGGTACTTCATTCATTCATTCATTGATACATACATACATACACATACACACACACACACACACACACACACACACACTCTGACTAATTGCAGCAAGGGACTTTTGCATGGGACAAACATGGAGATGGAGTTTGTTGTTGTTGTTTTAAAGACCACGTGCAGGCCTCTAGGATGAAGAGCCCGGACAGGCAGGGAGGAGCTGCAAGGAGCACGTTAAGGACAGGCACCAAGGATGGCCAGGAGATCTTCCTGCAACTGGTGAAGTGCATCTGACCCCTGGGAGCAAGTACCAGGTTCAGCTGGGACTGGGTAGCTATTCACTGTCCCTGCCCAGCAGAGACCTCAGCAGGCATGGCTTGTGGGAGGTGGGAGGTACAAGAAGGGGAAAACATGAGAACACTTCCCAAGGCTCTGCAGGGCGATGCTATCCAGATGGAAGGGAGATGGGGCCATGGCCTGCGGCCCGTCTTTTCTCGAGCAGGGGAATGGGAGGGAGAAGCCTTAGTTCCCGGCAGCACCCTAACCCGAGTGCTGAGGCTGCTTGCAGAGAGAGAACTAACTTGCTGATGGATCTGCCTCCATTGAAGTGTGGCCTGCAGTGAGGACTGTAAAGCAGTTTATTGGGCTCTGCGAATTGCCTTTCAATTGTTGGCCCTGACAATTCACTTGCTTTTCTTTTTAATGGGGATTCAAGGCCAAAAATACATATACACACACACTTACCAAGGGAGGGTGGCAGGAGGAGTCAAACCCCAAAGCTCATCTCTGGGTTTAGAAACGCACAGGCTGTGCTTGGGGAAAATGTCACCGCTTGGCTGAGAGCATGGGTGGCACTGGCAGGCAGGGAGAGGCAGAGAACAGGAACTGAATTTAGGAGTGACTGGAAGGTCGACAAGAAAGAAAAGTGAAGGCATAGCTCTATACGTAGAACCAAGAAGCGCTTCTGAGCATGGCTCCAGCACTTTCCCAGCAGGCACAGTGTCCTCTGGGCATGAAGAACTGTCCTCGCTGGACGTGCCACACACCAGGCTCCCGAGACTCGGTTTCTGCTGCTGGCAGTGCTTGGAATGTTACTCTGCAAGTCCTACCGACAACACCACCTGCACATGCAGGGCCTGTCCACTCCCCCAAGCTCGCTCCTGCCTCCCTGTGTCCAGACACCTTTCTGTCAAGCATTATGGATCTTCCCTCCTCTAACCGTTTCCCAGGCCCCAGAATGTTCGATCATTTGAGCCAAGTCCGATTTAGTCTTTGGTCCTCAGCTGTCCTTGGATTGTTTTCTAGAGGTTCCAGTACATCTTGTTTCTCCCACTGGAAATGATATATCTCCATGTTCAGGCATGGTGCCATTCGTTTTTCTGGTCTTTTCCTGGGCACTGTGGCACATGGTTAGGGACAACACCGAAGGTCATGGCCGTGGGGTTAACTCAATTTTGACCTCACGTTACTGACTGTCCACCAAGGATTTGCATGGCCTGAGCCTGAAAAATCCCTATGGACTCCTTCTCATGTGCTTTTCCATGTATTTTTTTTTTTTTTACTCAAAGTTGTTTTGCAGGGGGTCCTTCTTTTCCACTTTGGTCAAATTGAAACCTCTTTGCCTGCTGTCTAATCATATACAGTGGCCCAGAGTTGCCATATTATATCAAAAGATGTCAAAAGCTTTATACTCAAAAAACCACAGCACGCCAGGGATTAGGCCAGGAGAATGTAACTCGCTTAACTGTGATAAAGTCTGGTTGGGGAGATTAGAGCTGTTTACCCGAGGAGTAAATATCCCTGAGCCCTGACGAGGCCGGGAGAAAGGGAGGGCTTGTCTGGTAATTTTATCATCTTGCAGGAAGAAAAAGGAGAGGAGAAAAGGGAGAATAAAAGATGAGAGGTGATAATCTCCGAAGTCGAGATCACTCTTGTGTTACAGCACATGCCAGAAATAAAAGATAACCATGCTTGCAGTCGCGCTGAGAGATGGCCTGCTCAAACGAGGGCCGCCTGCCTGCTGCTTCCTAGACAGCCAGAGTCAAGGGGCAGCCTAGGGGGACACGGGCAGATAAACGTTCCAGGCAGAGAAAAATGGAGCGGGGAGGTTCCAGGAAGAGAGATGGGCGACAGAGAAAGGCTGTCTTGTCTCCTCTCATCTAGAATATATATATATATATATCCTCTGACTCCAATCATCTTACACCCTGAGCAAAATTCTAAACCATCAAATAGAGGCATTCTAAACAGTGGCAAGATGGCAGGATGGAAAGAGGTGCATATGGCCCAGAAGAAGGGAGAGAAAGAGAGGAATGTGTAGTTTTAGGATTTACTTAGAAAATTAAAAAATGGGGTGGGGGGAGGCGGGAATAAAGGGGACCTAATATATGATGACAGAGGAAGATTTGACAATGTAATATATAGATCTTGTATCATAGAAATATATACCTGAAACCTATATGATCCAATTAACCAATGTCACCCCAATAAATTTAATAAAAATAAAAAATAAAATAAAATTGCTTTGGTAATATAGCTGTTGCACAGCTAATGCTCAACAAAATCTCCTTTACTCATGTGTCATGAATTCAAAAAGGAAATGGTTAGAAAACACTGATTCCAGTACATCCTCTCATTTCCCAGGCCAGGAAATGGAGGCCCAGAGACATAAAGTGACTTACCCAATATCACACATCTTAGCCTAGAAGAGAAACAAACTTACAGATACTTGTGTTATAGAAGGATTATTCTTGTTTCACCATGGGCCTCCCAGCATCCTAAAGAGCTTCACTCCAGGGCTCAGCCTGTGGTTGTGGCCCCTGGATTGTATCCTCAGCATAATCCAGGGCCAGCGTCCTTCTCAAAAGGAAGGAAGTAATCTTTACTAGGAGATGCCATGACATCATGGAAATGGCATGGGCTTCTAACATCAAGACTTGATTCGTGGCTCCTCAGCTTACTAGCCGGATGACTTCTCTGAGCCTGTTTGTCCTCATCTGTAAAATGGGGTCGCATGTGACATGACCACCTCACATAGCTGTTGTGAAAATAAATGACATGATATAACTAAAATGCTGGGTGTTTAGAAGATACTCGTTTGTTGTTTGTTTCTCCAGCATTGTTTTTGAGTCCTTAAGACAGTAGGAAATCAAACAGACCTCCTGAGGTCATCTAGGGCTCACGTCATGGGTGAGAAAAGTGGGGGCCAGCGCTGGGAGTCCCAGTCTGACACTCTGTCCCCATCACCATGCTGCCTGGTATGGCAGTGATGGCCAAGAGCCTGCTGCCAGGCTCTGAGCCTGCCTACTCCTCACCTAACCACTTCAAGTTTATAGAAAAAGCTCAAAACCTGTGTGGTCCCCTTTTAGAGGTTTCATAGTGGTGGTGCTTTCTAGCCTCTCATATGATAGATCATTCTGGGGTTTTAACCGTGTAGATCCTGCTCCAGGTGTCTGAAAGAAAGGACAGGAGCAACTGAATGAAAACTCCAGGTCAAATGTAGGAAAAGTTTCCTGATGAGTCATGGGTGGAAAATAATAGAGACCTGTATTCATTTTTGTCTGTTTGTTTTTTACTGATATATATAAAAAAAATGCCAGACATTTACTGTCTTAAAATAACACAAATTTGTTTTATACTTGTGGAGGTCATAAGTCCAAAATGGTTTCTGCAGGGCTAAAATCAAGCATAATCTCCCCAGCCCAAGGTCAGTCCATCTGCAACCTTAATGCCCCTTTGCCATATGATGTAACTTATTCACAGGTTCCAGATAACAGGATCTGGACATCATGAGGGGACCATTACTCTGAGGGTGGGAGGAGGTTTGAGCATCATGGAAGTAAAAAGGAAGGCAGAAATCTTTTCTGGTTACCCACCATTTTATTCCCCTTAGCTTGCTCCACACTCTACCAGGATGCCAGACACCGTCCCCTCTGCTGGGTGCTGCCATCCCCGCCACCACGAAGGTGCTGGAGGCCCCCAAAGCCACAGAACTGCAGGGTTCCATAATGTTGGAGAAGAGAAAGCCTCTCTTCCATTGGTACATTTTTCCCTGAAGACAAGTCCCAAAGCTGGTTCCCCAGTGACAACCACGTCTTAGTTCAGACCATTCTTTCCATCTTTATGTAGAGCCTTTTGCTCTCCATGGGTCTCCTAAAGGAGTCCAATGGAAACTGATGGGGGGCTGAGTTGTGAGTCAAAGCTAGTTGTGAGGTGGATAGAGGGCCAAACTCGGAATCACTCCCGTCCGCTGTAAACAAAGTCTGGTCAGCAGGTCACCTGCTTGTGCCCTGTTCCTTCTTCCTCCAAGATGAGCTCCTTCCCAGGAGGCTCCACAGTCTTTGATGCAAATAGGCCCCAAGCAGGCCCACCCGGCAGCTCACCAGGGCTGCTCAGACATGCCTGCGCTCAACCTGGGACTGACTCCCTACACACTTCATGTGTGCCAGCCTGCCGCATGGGAGAGTCACTGCCTTCATGCTTCTCAGCCTAAAGAAGGCCAGTGAGTAAAAGCTACAAAGAGATAGAATATTTTTTCCTTATACGTTGAGCCAAAAGTCTAATGGATCTGTCTGTAATTGTAATGAAATTTCTCAGGTGGTCGGGAGTGTCTTGGAACATAAACTGTTTAAGTCAATGGTGCCCTAACAGGAATGTC
Source organism: Myotis davidii (assembly GCF_000327345.1). Taxonomy (NCBI): domain Eukaryota; kingdom Metazoa; phylum Chordata; class Mammalia; order Chiroptera; family Vespertilionidae; genus Myotis; species Myotis davidii. The sequence continues at coordinate 5,521,412 of NW_006292095.1, read as the reverse complement.
GTTAAGATGCCCCAAGTGTCAGACACTTGGCCCTGGAAATCTGCTCTTCTATCGTGTTTCACTGGGAAGCTTGCTAGGAAATCACCTCCCGAGTTGCCCTGGAAAGAAGGTCCTGGGCTTAGCGACCGGCTTCACAGCCCAGGGAGAATAACTACCCCGAATTCCTTTAGAGAAGCTAACATTCCACACTGAGACCCTCCTGGCTGTGTGTTGGAAGTGTGTTGTACAGTAGCCAGGACCTTCCACAACTTGCAAGAGTATTGCCTTGTGAACGAGTCCAAGGAAAATCCACTGGCTAGCATCCCACTTTTGGAGATCAAGTTTATCCAGGAGAAGAGCTCATTCTGGGAGTGTGTCATCTACCCTCACATGTGCTCAGGGCTTCAGGAAGCAGAAATACATTCATACTCTTTGCTCAGGGTGGTAAAAGTGAACACGGGCTTGTAGTCAAAAGTCTTGAGATTGAGCTGTAGCTCCCTCACATGCAAACTATAAGATGTTAGACCAGTCATATACATTCTTGAAGCCCCATCTCCTCACCAGAAAAATGGGTTTACCAGGCACATCATAGGGCTGTTGTGATGAATTTAGGCAATTGTGTGCAGGTACATTATGGATTGTGTTGGTATTCCCCAGCTGAGCTCCCCTTATTCAGCTGTCTGCACCCAGCGCCTGGATCCCTACCTGGTAAGCCATGCCAGTGCTCAATAAACATCCTTTGAATGAATTTGATGTTTCTCCAGAGGAGAAATCTCTCCAGAAGGCAATCAATAGTTAAAATCCTCAGGAAGCTAAATCTTACGTCTTTAACTTAGGCAAGATCTCTGTAACAGTCAGAGCGGTGTGCAGGCTGATTCAGAGGTAGAGATCACTGCACCATGGAGGCATTCAATCCTAGGAGGCTTGGTGGCTGTCAGAGGTTCTGGAATGAACTCTTCCCACAGAATGTAGGACGTAGAGAGTGGCAAAGCCATGCCAAGGTGTAGATACTTCATTGGAAAGCAACCTTTCTCACCAGCCCAGAAAGCTGGCTAACACACCTGCATCTCAGAAGGCACAGTTCAAGCTCAGACCTCCCCACAATCACAATCGCTGTGCCGTGCACCTCTGGGTGCAAATGTGAAAGCTGCTCTCATCAAGGGTTATTGAAAACCACGTTCTCTCCTTAGACCTCCAAACCCAATATGCTACAAGGGTGGTGACCCTTCACTATGCACTTGTACCAGACAAGCACTGGATTCACTCATTCATTCAACAAGCATTGATCGAGCACCTAATCGATTGCAGGCATTGTCACAGGGTGGAGAACTGGGGGTGGTAGCCAAGATGGGGATGACAGCAGGAGTAGAATACAGCGTGCATCCAAACATATGTGTTCCTCCTTGGGACCATTTATAACTATCTGGGAGGCAGACATCCTATATAATAAAAAGCTAACATGCAAATTGTCCCCTCAGGAGTTCAAACACTCACTATGATGTGTGCTGACTACCAGGGAGTGGTGGGGAATGAAGGAAGGCCCCGGCCGGCAGCCGGCAGCCAGGGGAAGGAAGGCCTTGATCGGCCCTGACCACTGGCCAGGCCTAGAGACCCTACCCATGCATGAATTTCGTGCACTGGGCCTCTAGTTGTTAAATCACCAAACAAATAGATGCATAATTGCAAACTGGTTATTGCCATAAAGAAAAAATAAAGGGGTTGTTGAGGGACTATAATGGGGCCACAGTCAGAAAAAACCTTCTCTGGGGAAGCGATGAAGATCTGGAGGCTGAGTCTGTGTGAGCCAGCCAGCGAAAGAGTGGAGTGAGATTCTTCAGAAGGGCAAGGACAGCGTTTGGGAAGGCCTGAGGCAGGAATGTGACTGAAGCAGTCCAAGAGCAGAAAGAAGCAGTGTGTGGCTGCAAACAGTGAGCAAGTGGGCCGGAGGCGTCTCTCCTTTCCTAAATGCAAAACATTACCATTAAAGGACCTCAGCAAGGACTGATGAGATCGGGTTTGTGGCTTTAAAAAGATCCCCCAAGAAGGGAATGGAAGGACTCCAGAGCGGAAGCAGTTAAAAAGCTATTGGGTGGTTGGGGAGTGGGGGGGTGGCTGCAATGGTGACTTGCACAAAAGTGGGGTACCAGTAGAGAGGTCCTAGCAAATATTGATTCTATTTGAGCTGCCGCCCACAGAAGAAGGTAAAAGAGTGAAAGGAAACCAACCCTGCATGCTCCAGGAAAATTATGAGAATAAATTTAAAGCAATCCTAAAGTCTTAGAGAGTCAGAAGACATATAATTAGAGTTAAAAGATAGCTCTGAAGCCCAGATCGCTCACATAGCCTCAGGCTACCACTTAAAGAAAAAAGAATAGAAGGAACTATACCAATAAGTTAACAGCAGTTATCTTGGATTAGGGTGCTTTTTCCTTCCATCCTTGTGTATTTCTGTTTTCTACATTTTCTACAGTTGTTTATGTGTTTCTTCCCTAGTCAGGAAAAAAAGCCCATATATTAATTTTAAAAATAATAATGTCATCTCCTCACTCCCTGGGTGTGTCTCTAGGAAAGACTTAAAGGTGTCTGCTGGGGTTTCATCTCCCCACCATGATGGTTACACTTCCTATGGAATAAAGAAAGAGGGGAATTCAGAAATAGCAGTACCAATTCCCACTCTCCGAATGTCCCTGATCTTTAAGACAGAAATGCACACTCATTGCTTTCTTCAACTGCCCAAGTAACAAGCACAGCTCCTTCCTATAGCCCACCCCTGACATTGCCTCGCTGCCACACCCTCTCAGAGTGTCCATTGGACCAGAGACAGACATGACTCAAGTTATACCAACTGGATTTTCTCTCCCAGGAACTTGGAATTGAGACAATGAGACAAAGTGGAGAAAGATGATGGTACTTGAACAAAAATGTGGTCATGTAGCCTGAGGGCACAGCTGATGCAAGCCAGCACAGTGAAGAAGTGCAGACAAAGAATCTCCCCAGGAAAACCCCTGAGAGAAGGCGCAGAAACAGAGAGAGAGAGGCGGTTTGGATCTGAAACTGCAGGGCTCTGTGGAAGGCAGAGGAGGCAGGCCACTTCAGTCCTGGCTGCCCACCTCATTCCCCAGATAGCCTGTCTCTTCTAAGATGTCGGTGTCCTTTCAATAAATCCCCTTTTCTTTTCTTCTTAAGCCTGCAACCAAGGTACATGCCCTTGACCAGAATCAAACCCAGGACCCTTTGGTCTGCAGGCCAACACTCTATCCACTGAGCCAAACCAGCTAGGGCAAATCCCATTTATTTTCATTTGTCTGAGGGATTTCTATTCCTTATAACCAGGAAATTCTCATGTTTGGCTAACAGCCTACTTATCTACCCGGCACATTATCAACCCTCTGCCCAGGTTACCTGGGGAAGGCCATGGGCCTTTGACGGTCTTCGCTCCAACCAAAGGCCCCACCACCCATCCAGGTCAGGACATGCTCCAACTCCCAGCTTGGTACAGCATCTGCACTCTCCACACACTGAGCAAACCAAGAGCAGGCTGCTTCCCCCTCCGGACCCTCAGGACCCTAAAGAACACCCTGAGCCCTGTGACCTCATGAACCTCCCCAAGGCAGAGATTTGCCCCTTGGGGAGAAGCCCCGCAGGAGAGCCAAGGGCCCCGCAGCCACCGCCTCCAGCCAGAGGAGAGAGGGAGTTTGACAGCTTCAAGGTAAAGCCTCTTTTTATTAAGACAACACAGCAAACTTTTTTTTAACCACAGCTGACATCACTCTAATAAATCACCATCATGTCTTGGGGGATAGAAAAAGCCAAAACACTGTCACATTTCATTTTGCTGGCTACTCGCGTCTCAAGAACAAACCATATGTTTTTAATCAACAACACTTTGTTTTGCATTTCTCAGACCCCAGTACTCTTTAAATAGTTGCTTCTACCAGAGGGCTATTTTAAACCCAGGGCCAGCTCCTTCGCAGAGGACATGAAGAAACAGAACACCACGTTACCGGTTCACTAGGCTGGTCCCGAGCACTTTCTCTGCTGGGATGATTATGTATTCTGAGGTTCTAGCTGTCTGTTACAAAGGGGCTTTCCTCTTCCCTCGCTGGGAATTTAATTAGATGTCTTCCCAGAAAGTTGGAGTTTTTTGGTTTCTCTAACAGGCAACCCGACTGGGTTATGGGAAAACGGCAAATTCCCAGCCAAGGGAAACAGAGAAAGTCACATCTGGGACTAGGATTCCAGAGGAGCGAAAGAGGAGGTGGCAGAGGATGGGGTAGTTGGAGGGGAAAGGAGCAATAAAATCAGATTTCCGGAATGGCACATGTCAATTTCTGCATGCAAACGGGCCCCAGACTTCTTGGAGGCAGACGTGCTGGGGCAAGCCCACTGAAGTTTGCACAGGGCTCATCCTTGGGTTTTCTGACAATGGGTGATACCTCAAGGCAAGAATAAGCTGTGGGCAGGAATTTCTATAAAACTATTTTACAGGATCTCAACAGTGATTGGCAGCCGGGTTCATCTAGTACTGACAGCTGTCTTCAACAACACGTGGATTTACAAAAACAATAAAAAGAACTGAGAAAAGACCCTAACCTAGAGAAATACTCTATACTGCTTGCTGAATGGCTAACCTAAACCAGAGAAACACTCTATACTGCTTGCTGAGCAGTTAACTGAAGCCCAGTTGAACAGTCCAACCAAAAACACAGGCGTGGCTAACGTTCGGTTCCGGTGTCAACTACCATTCCTTAGCAGAATGGCAAAATTCTTGTCGTTGGACTAATGAAATCCTTCAATACAGGTCAGGTCAGGGCTTTCTACTTCCATTGTAATCCTAACTGTTCATCCTCTGCTGGTCAAACCCTGCATGCCACACAGGTGACCCCGTGCCATTTCAACTCATCCCTTCATGGGTCTCAGCCCGTTCTGTCTAACCACAGAGGCCTCTCAATTGTCCAAAGCTCACTCTTTCATGAAGCGTCTTCATCAACTGCACACTCTGGTTATATCTTTTTCTATTTATTATTGTTCCATAAACTCATGAAATATGGTGTAAACATGATACTACCCCATGGAAAACCCACTCTGTCAATGTCCTCAGCAAAAGAGCCTGCCTTCCCAAACACCTGCACCCCCATTGGGAGAAGGCGGCAGTTTATATGCGTGTCTGTCATTCGTGGGGGAAAACCTTCCGGCTGAATGCTGTCTGGAAGACCCTCTACTGAGTATTACTCAGAAAGCCCTTGTTCCGTGATCAGTTCCATGCCCCTCTCACAGATGCATTTCCTGGTTCATGAACCAGTATTAGAGGCTGTTTATTTGCAGGCTGCGTGGGCTTTGCTGTATTTTCATACTCACCTGTGGGGATTGCATTGGGCCATGTGAGGGCCTTGGGCTGACTACCTACAAGTCAAGGTTAGGGATTACTTTTCCAGTTGAGTGTTACAAATGGGTATTTAAACTCTTGGCCTGTACCCTTAATGTTCTGTGGCAATTGTATTCATCCGTTTAGTTGTCTTCACAGGATAAACTAGGAAACCAGGAGAGATAGTGAAATAATGGAAAACATCTTCTGGTTGCTATTTATATAGGTATTCAAGACTGGATTCAGAAGGAGACGCGCGCGCGCACGTGTGTGTGTGTGTGTGTGTGTGTGTGTGTGTGTGTGTGGTGTGTGTTAGGGAGGATTGCATATTTCAGACTGACCCCTGGCAGAAACACCCTTAAGCAAGCCTTCAGAGTTGCCTTTCAGGTTTCTACTGTGTTCATCTCCACCTGCTTCCCAGGTCTCCCATCCATGGCTCCCCAAAGTGGCCCATGCACAGGCACTGCCATGCACAAGCTCTGCTGACCCACACTTGCTGACTCGAAATCTGCATTTTAATGAGATTCCCTGAGTGATTTGCATGAATGCTAAATTTGGGAAGCGCTAGTATTTCTCAACCCTGGCTACATGATCAAATCATCTGGGTATTGATACTAAGTTTCAATGCTAGACCAGTGAAATTAGAACTTCTAGAGGTGGGGCCCAGGCTTTAGAATTTTAACTATCCCTAGCAATTTCAATGTAAGGCCAGGGTTGAGACCACTGGTCTACAAGAATGAGCATCTCCTAAGTACCAGCCATTGATCAGAAGTTTTACTGAAGCCTTTGCTATCCTCACCACAGCCCTCAAAAGGTAAGCACTGCCCTCCCCACCTTAACGATGGCTCATCCCACATCCCCTATGTCTCATGCCAGGGCTTGAATTCTAGACACCACATGTTCGGCCTGTCTGCTGATGAGCAGGGAAAAACAGCTATGAGCTCCAGGAGACCTGGGCTCAAGAAATGCAATGTTCCTCTCACAACATTGAGAGGAACTGGCTGAAGAGGGAAGAGCATAGATTTGAGATGCTGCCACCGCACAGCCGAGACCTGAAGGCAAACTGGCTGCGCCCACGCCCCCATCCCCACCCCCAGAAAGGCCAGGTGCAGCAGCCCCAGACCAAGAGCCCTGCCACTCAGAGGTAGCGGCTCCTGCCTACTCAGATCCAGAAAAGCCAGGGCAGCCGGGTAAAGGATTTCAACTGGATTTAATGGGACATTTATGAACACAACATACTTATTAGTAAATAATAATTATAGGAGAGCAGGTGCCCCGGAGGGAGCAGGGAACATGGCATCTCATTTTCTTGTGCCCTCCGTGAGCAAACCGTGTTTAAAATTAAAACATCCCTGCTGTCAACAGGGATGTTTAAGGAGACCCGGGTTTCTGTAATCTGAGCAGTAATTCTAATACCAGCTGTTAATTGACGGCTTCATCATCTGCAAGGTGCTTTCACATCTACTAATGCATTTAATCCGCATGACAAGCCTCTGAGGCAAGTATATTTTTCCTTATCCCATTTTATAGATGAGGAAACTGAAGCTCCGGGGATATGAGGTGGCAGGTCCAAGGTCACACAGCTCGGGACTGAGTCACGGGGTGGGCTTTGGGATGCAAGGCCAATGCCCTGTGCACTGCCCACAGCTGCCTTCCAAATCACGCTCATGTCACTCGGTCAAAACTCCGATCCCACCAGGGAAACGTGTCCTACACTCCTGGAACAGCTTTTGCTGCTGGGCACCAGAGCCTTTGGAGCCCTAACTATCTATGTCCTGTGTGCTGGCTGGATTCTTGTCCCCTGTGCGTCCCTCTCTGAGACTTAAGGCAGCTATGAGCAGGAGTTTGCCAGCCCAAAAGGAGAGCAGGGGCAGGTAAGACTTTACATACAAGTGCACACCCACACATACAGACACACAGAGTATTCCAATAGCAGGACATTTTCAGGGTAATTGTTTAAGTCACCCCAAAAGTCTGGGTGGAGTCATGAGTCAAAGAAATCGTGAACACTTCAAATATGACTACCAAGTTATAAACGTCATCCCCAGCTTGCAGAAGATTAAGGAATCTGGGAACAAATTAGCCTGGTGTAGACAGTGACTTACAGAGAAGTCTCAGAGAGGAGTCAGAAAAGCCAACAATTTTAAATCCTGTAAAGTTTCTTAATCAAGTTACACTATTATTTGAAATTGGCAGAAGACCAATGGAATTGGTCCAAAGACATAATATATGACTTTTTTTTTTCTTGGTTTTCTTTTTTTAAGGGCATTAGGGTTTTAATTCCTTTTTTCCTTCTTCTTGAGGTTTTTTTTTTTCTTTTTTGGCAATATGTTGCTTTCTTTTCTCAAATCTGTTCCTATCCAACATGCATGAAATAAAGCCAGCTCCAGGGAGCCAGGCACCTTCTTTCTCTTCACACCCATGGATGAGCTCGCTCTTGACTAAACTAGGGAGCCCCAGAGTCACAAACAACAACACAATTTTGTTCAAATGGTTCTCTCCGCGGCCTGGTTCTCCTGAACAGTCCAGCTATTCCCTTGTAGAGAAAGAGGGTGGGGGAGCCCTCAGCACAGAATCATTTCCAAGATTACAGGTGAGCCTTCCCCTTCAAAGATCTCCTCCATTGTACATTCCCTCAGCTGACCTTCCTCACAGGGGCCTGGCTCACAAGACCGCACAGCCCCAGGCCCTGCCTGCCCTTTGCATTCTCCCAGCCTCTCTGAGGGCCGCCTGCTTCCTTCTCAGGGCGCCCGCCAGCCTGCCTGCCAGCAAGGCCTTGCAGGGCCCTGAGTGCACACACTCCCACTCCCTCCCAGGGCCCTGAGAAATCGGGAGATCAAAGAACTCTGCAGCAGGGCCAGGTGTCCCTCCTCCTCCACAGGCCACGATTAATCAAACCGCCTGACTCACAAGGAGATCAAACCTGGCCCCCCGCCAGCTGTTGGTTAAAGCTGGCCTTCAAGTTGCCCTCATTAAATTCCCTCTCCCTCTCTCTTCCCTAGTGACTTCTGTCCCGTGACCATCTATCTCTTGGATCTTTCTCTCAGCGCTCCGCTTTCCCTTGCTCTCTCCCTCCACCTGCCCATCAATTTCTGCTTTTCTCCATTGACTTGTCTCTCTCTCGCCTCACCCTTCACCTCCCTGACACCCCTCCTACTCTGTTCTCTGTGCAACTCACTCAAAAATCCATGGTCCCCAGACTCCCTGGCCTGGACACTCTCTCCTGGTCCCTCCTATTCAGTCTCTGAAGGTTCCAAGAGGAAGTTTTCTGGGGTGCCTAGGCCAGGCTGCTGCAGGGGTGTCAAAGAGTGGGTTTCCCTAGCCCTGAAGGCCAAAGATGAGTTCCCCAGTGCTGAACGGAATTCTCACCTGGCCCTCTTTGCATAAGACACAGGCCTCTCCAGCACACCACACACACACACACACACACACACACACACACACACACACACGTCTGGGCTACTCTTTACTTCCTGTTTGAAAAAAAGACCTCTAAGCCCTCAAAGGGGACTTCTCAATGCAGCCAGCTTCGCTGGGCCAGCTGGCCAGTCCACTCCTCACTGCAGTTTGCAAGCCCCCACGGGAGAACCCATTTCACCCATGAGAAGAAACAGGAGGAACCATCTCCAAGTGGGGAACAGGACAGAGTCCCTTTCTTTTCCTACCAGCCCCGCCCAGAATGAGGAAGGACGGAAACACTGGATCCTGACTTCTCCTCCGCTGATGTGTTGAGAATATTTACTCCAGTTGCCTGAAGTTTGCTTTCAAACACTTTTTCCTACAACAAACACTGGCAAAAAGAAAAAGAAGGAAGCGAGTACAGGCTGCAGAGCACTGTCCTCCTTCCCCTTCTCACTATATATACATCCATGTATTTTTTAACTTGTTTTCCATTTCAGTGGTTCTTAAAGCGCACAGGCGTGAGAAAACACAGATGGAGCGGAGCAGGCCGTGTTGTCGCAGTGCACAGAACACATCGCGCCACGGGAGAGATTTTTAGAAGTCTTAGAAGACCTTGGGAGGCAGAGGGGGTTTGGGGGCTTGGTTTTTCTCCCCGCTTTCCTCCTTATATAGCTGGAATTATCTCCTTGTTTCCTGTCTCTGTTCCATTTCTCTATCCCTAGCCTCACCTGCTGCCCCTGGGAGCACAGGGTCCCTTGGCCTCGGTGGTGAGGTCACTCTGACTGCCCTGGGTTTGACCCCCTCTATCTGCCCGTGTTTCCCCAGCTGTGGTGAGGCGAACCTGGGGTGGGGGGAGGAGAAGCCATCCATCACTGGGCGGCAGCAGAGGCCTGAATGAGGCGAGAAGGGTCAGCACTGGTGCGCGCACTTGGGCAGTTTGGAAGGGGTGGGGGCATTACAAATTGTTGAGATATCAGTGCTGGGCTTGATGGATGGGGCAGAAGGAGGACAAGATGCTGGCACCAGGACGGAGCCTGTGCTCTGGCCCGCCACCCGCTTCCTCCCAGCCCACCCCCAGCGGCCCCTTTCTCCAAGCTTTCTTTTTCTTGCCTGCTCACAGCCCATCAGTCAAGCCGTGCCCCAAAGCTGACCTTTTGCAGAGAACAGCCAGCCTCAGAGAACCATTTCTTTCTGAAAAACCTCACCAAGGAATGTTATTAATGCTGGCAGGCCCAGCAGTCATGGTGTGCCACCACGGCTTCCTGTCCCCTCCGCCTGCCTCCTCAGCCGTGAGTTTTGTTAGCTTTGAGCAGGAAGGGAAAGGGAAAGGGAAAGGGCCTGTGTGTGACCAGATTTCTTTAGCAGTGGTCCTTGGTCTCTCCGCCCCAGGCCCACTTCTGCCGCAGGTAGGCCCCGCGGGATTGACAGTCACCTGTGGAGTTGTAGGTGCTTGTCTCACTCCAAGGCTCACCCGTCTGGCCTCTTGAAGGCAGTGATGGGCTTTTCCAAAGCGGCGCTGTGGCCTCCTCTGGGAGAAAAGTAAAAATCAACTGGACAGTCCAGCTGGAATGGAGAGGAGACGTGTTCTGAGATTGGGCAGAGGATGGACACATCGTTGGGTGTTTTCTAGCTGGCGAGGGGACCTGTCCATCTTGTTGGGGCTCCTCTTTGCAGACCACACAGGCTGCCAGCCGTGCCACAATAGAACAGAGAGTGGAGACATGTTGGGGCAAATGGTGGTGGAAGACGTTTAATAGAATTACTATTAGGCCTCAAGTTAATGAATCACAACTGCAAGAAATCATGATAATCCAACAGGCATTAGTGACAGATTAGCTTCAAAGCTGCCATAAAAGTGTCATAATGCTTACCTAACAGCATGATTAATTCTCCCAGTACATAATGGCCTTGTGAGGGAACCAGGCACCAACAGAGGCTTGATGGAAAACCACGCCAAGATCCGCAGGGCGCCAGGGCACCCCCACCCTGCCTGAGCCCTGTAGCTTCCCCTCCTCCAGGAAGCAACTGCCCCCACTGGATTGTGGGTAGATGAGGAAGCTGCTCAGGTTTACCCCAAGAGCAGTGCCCCGGAGGGCCTCCAGTGCACTGCCCCTCACAGGTGGCTGTCCAGGGAGAGTAGGAAGTCCCATCACCCCAACCCCAAGATAGGCACCTCCTATGACCAGCACTGGTGCCTGGGGAGCCCCTCTCAGTC
>NW_006292095.1:5498789-5510102 GCF_000327345.1 Myotis davidii | reverse complement strand
GAGTGCTGAACTGTGCCCCTCACCAGCTGTGTGACCTGGCAAGGCACTGGACCTCTCTGGGCTCAGGCAGTCAGCTCTGAGGCTGCTTCCTTAACCATTACATCACCTTCCTGTAATGGCACCTAACCGTTATTAATCACTAACTTGTATTCCAGTCGTGATGCAGATCTCCTTATACTAGTATGTATTATTCCATTTCCTGCCCATGACAATCCTATGAGGTAGTTACCGCTAGTATCTTCACTTTATAGATAGGAAAACTGAGGCTTGGAGAGGGAAGGTCACTAGCCCACAGTGTAAGGAGCAATATATGTGGAACCAGGCAAGATTCCCAGTTGCTTGTTTCTCTATCAGCCCACTTGAGCCCTAATACTTAATGACTGAGGTTAATGCTTTAACCTCAAGGGGAAAGCTGCTTATGAGACACTCAACATCATCTTTTACCAGGAAGAGAGAGGTCTAGGGCTGCTTGGTTCCCTGCCCCACCCCACCGCTGCCCCCATGGCTGCAGAAAAACTTTGAATTGGGGGGCAGCTGATCTGCCCCCCCATCTTCTGTTTATCTTGACCCTAGGATTCTCCTGATAGTGAGACCTTGGGCATGTAACCACGCCTGATTTGTTTCAGCTTCTCTTTATACAAAGGGAATCATAGTAATAGCAATAATAATTAATAATAACGGTTTGCCCACCTGACAGCAGGAGTGTCTTGACCCCTTAGGGCTCAGATCTACCTTTTCACAACTCCAGCGAGAGCCTGGGTCACTCTCTGGAGCACACTCACAGACTCCACTCCAGAGGCTCCCACTGTCGCCTGCCCACCTTCTTATACTAGTAAATACGTAGGCGATTAGCACAAAACCCAGGTCCAAAGGGAATTCTTGGAGCTGTGTTCATCTTCATAATGTTGAAGAAAACTCCCCAGGAGGCCTGAGTCACTGCTGTCGCAGGCACACTGTTGCTGCTCTGATTAACTAGGGTCCCATGGGAGGCACACAGCCCTCCTTCCAGCAGCCTTCCTCCCAGCCCACTCACCCCGGGGTTCCCACCAAATGGGCCCTCCCAGGCTGGGATCGCTACACCTGCAAAAACGGGGACTTGGTCCTCTCCTGCCAAAGCATGACGAGGCTCCAGCCCTCCCCCAGGTCTGTGCTCCTTTTAAATTCCAAAATCAAATATTTACTTGTACAGGGCACCGTGGGAAAGGTCAGAGGATTCACTCATCCCTTTGCAGCCCTGAATCCCCAAAATGGACATAAGGCTCAAGGACGTGTGCTGCCAACATTGGGTGGGGTTTCCAAAGGTGACTACCCTCATGATGGCCCGTGCATCTCTTGCAGCTGATGGCCCAATGTGTGTCAAGTCGACCCTATCACTTTAGTTATAAAGTCATAACATCACAAGAGACCTCAGTGATTGCTTCTTCCACCCCTCCCCAAATCTACCCTCATCTCCTATTGACTCCTCTTGAGTCAAATATATAGTTCTTATTTCAACATGCTGTGCTCAGTGAAAGCTCAATAAATATTTATTGATGGTAGTGCCCATGATGAATTAACAGCCAAAGCTATAAAATTAAAGTTTCACACAAGCAGAGACCCTGGTGAGAAAGAAACTGCTACATAAAGTTTGAAATTTTTCAAAATGACAAGCATTCACACACATACACACACACACACACTTTGTGGTAGACAGAAAACCACAGTTCCCTACCTCACCTGCCTGGAGAATCGCACTGGATACAGGAAATGTCCTTACAGAATATTCATGTCTTTGTGGAGGGCATGTTCCACTTCTCAGAGACCAATCAGCCCAGCCCATTAAGATGTACCTGGCCCTGGAACCAGAGTCCCTCTTTGTCTCCTTGCCAGAACCAAGGGTGAATGCACCTCCTGAGAAACAAAATGGTGTTACTGAGTGCTGTATCAGGTGTCTCAGACAAGCTCAAGTAAGTGCAGTAACATACAATTCTAAAGATGCTATAACTTCAAGGAAAAATATCTAGAATGGGACAAGTGGCTTAAATAGGAATCTTTAACAAGATAGTATGTACCTACAAGGAAATGCTAGGGAGTGTCACCATAAAGAAGTCTACCTAATGGGTAGAGAGGAGTCATTGCCAGCCAATCAGATCATGTAGCCCCCGCCCCCACCCCAATATGTTTATATGCAAGAACATACTAACTGTAGGTCTCTACAAGCCTCCCATGATTCTGTTTGAGAACCAAAAGACAGAGATAACTTTTTCTGTCCTCTGGACTGCCTAGATCCCCTCTAACTGCAATATGGAGACACCAAAGCTCACTGTCAACACCCTCAATCTCCATCTCATTTAACTCTAAGAGCAAGTTCAGGGGGCCCACTAAGTATAGGGGTGAAGGCAAGGGTCTTCTCAAATTGAGCCATAGAGTTAGCTAGAGGTCAGTCAGAAAGGGGTCCGGCTATTCCTGAAACCAAACAAGAGCGAGCCATTTATAAGCTGGTAAGGTGCATGGGCTAAAGAACATCTCATTCTGCTTGAAAGAAGAAAAACAGAGGTCTTGAAGAAATGAATTTGAGTTTATGCTATACCTATAAAGTGAGATTGTATGTGTAACTCACTCCCACTGAGCCCAGTCTGTACCCTGAGATTTTTCTCAGACTGGAAGAAGAAGCTAGTTCTACTGCAGTATGTGGCAAGGCATGGGGCTGGGACAGAGCAGGAGGAGGCCTTGAAAACCAAAGATGAGTCTTAGATGGACACTTCACCCTACTCTATCCCCACTTCAACTCTTTGTGCTAGGTAGCAAAAGATCTCTCAAGAGAGCTGTGAAAGGAAACAGTTCAGGACCTGCAACACACACCCCCTGGGGCTGCACTGCCTCTTCTGGTCCTCCCCTGGCCTCCTTCCTGTTCTCCCTCCTCCGTCTCTTGTCCCTTGGTTAGTCCCTGGGAGCCCTCTCTTTGGACAACACGTGGTGGTTGACCAGGAAACCTGGGAGAAGACAAAGAGAGATGGAACCTGTCGATGACCAGCACTTGTGGCATCATCCTGTGCCAGGCACTCTGCTAGGTAGAGTCCTCCCACAGGAAGATCACAGTATGTCCGTGGACAGAAAGAACACCCACGGTCCAGCTGGCAAGGCTTGCTCTGGCCCCTGCCCAGACAGGCCTGTCTACCCGGGCTGCTGAATACTGTCTCATGATTCTGTTCTAGTTTGGGTGTTTGTTCCTGCCCAGATGGGGTGTCTGATCTTGCCACGGCCAATGTTTTCTGCAAAAAGGGACCTGGTACACTTTTATAGGAACCCAGTGGTTCCCTGGGGCCAGATTCTAATGCTGTCCAGATGCAGGAAAACAGAAGGGCCATTCAAAAACAACCGAAATATCAACACACTTTGAAAGCGGTCTGTTAGCACTTGCCATAAGCACAATAAACAAAACAATGAAACCATCAGAAAGTACCGTGAGACAGTCAGGCTTTAGGAACTTGGCTTTGATGACTTAGAAAAGCAAAGACAAAGAAAGGGGGTAGAACCAGTTCCCACTTGGGCTGAGACTTATTTGTTCTGCTTATCTGAACTCAGAGCTACAATCCCCATCATGATGAAAGGACGTAGCAGTTTCTCCTTCTCGACAGACCCCTTTGCAGATTGGCGCAGCCGTCCACAAGTGGTCAGTTGCTGCACATGGCCCATAAAACACCCATTTATATAACACCACTCCCATCTGTTGAAAGACCCTTGTTCCCTCTGAGTTAGCTCAACAAACAAGTGAGCTCAACCCACGAGGTCATTCGCTGGAGTTCTTACCTGGGTGGGCTGGAGGAAATGGGACCTAGGCTGGTAGGGACAGAGTTGCTCGTTCCCTCCTCAGCAATTAGACACCCTAACCCCAAGTGAGTCAGAGCGAGGACCAAGGGTCTGTTGGTCCTGTGTTTGGAACAAGGGGCTGAGAGACTAATGTCAACTATCCCCCTGGCACACACCAGCCTTCCCATTTGAGTTGTGGGAGCTCAGGCTGGGGCTTTCCCCGGGTGAAATGAGGCCGCCTGCTGACCAGTCACTCAAGGTTGTTTCCCACTGTCTCCATAGCTCAGGCTTTGCTAAATCCCTGCAGTGAGTGCTGGCCAACTCATCTATCAGATTACCTGCCAGTGCTTTAAGTGAGCTAGTTCCTGTGGGTACAGTCCTGCATTGTGACTCTTAGTCAAGCAAAATAGGGGATTAACCAAAGGGAGTAGGGGAATCTGGCATGGTTGTCTACTGTGAGAGCCGGGGCTCTGGACACGAATGATGGCAAGAGTGAGGACCTGGGAGGCCCAAGAGGCAGGCTCTGGTCCCCTGCTCAGCTGTGTGACCCTGAGTTCGTCTCTTGCATGCCCCTCTCCTTGTACATATACCCAGCTGGCCAGTCTGCTAAGCCCCATGGGCAAATGAATCAGAAGATTCAATTCTGTTCTCCCCTCTTAACTGGGAAAGAAGAAAAAAACAGATGTCAGAACAAAGGAACCAAACATACACAGAACAGGAACTCTCCCATTTCTGCTCCAGGCCTGGAGGCTGAAGTCTATTCTGCCATAACCCTCCTCTTTCCATGGCAAAACGCCGGTGCTATCCACGGGTTTCGTCTGAAGCCGGCTGTTTCTCTGGAACAAAGAACGGTTCCACAACAATCTGTAAAAACTCACTGGACCTTCACTGTGCCCAAGCACTTCCCTTAACTACTTCAGACATCATAATGGGTGGGAATAATCCTGGAACCAAAGCCTCCACTTCTCCAGGTGCCTTTCAACCTGTGTGGCTGCAGCCCCTTGCACTGCAGGCCTGCCCTCTGCAGTCCCTACGGCCTCCTAGCCCCATGGGGACCGAAGCAGCAAGAGCCAGGAGGCTGGGGTTCAAATGTCTTCAAAGTGGTCACCTTGCCTTTGATCAGCCTCCTGTGGCATAAAAGACAGGACAGGGAGCTTTGGAGTCAGAGAAGCCTGTGATTCAAGTCCCATCTTTAGCACATGCTAGCTGCCAGCCTCCGAGTAGTGACAGCTAATTCATGTGACTGCTGTAAGGACTAGAAGAGATCATGCTGAGCAAGGACCAATGCACTGCTCGGCACAGAGTGTGTGCAATAAATAGTAGCTGCTTTATTCTCATCTCTTCCCCACATACAGCTGTCAATCAATCAATCAACACGTATTTGTTGGAAGCCAATTAAGTGTCCATCACAATGGGAGTTCAAAGGATACACATAAATAAGCCAAGGTCACTGCCTTGGGGGCGTTCCCAGGATGATGCAGAAGATGAGCAGATCACTTCAGCAGACAGAGAAACGGCATCGGTATAGAAACACAGAGTGGTAGTATTATAGGGAGGCGGGCTTAGCATCACCCTGCTTGGTATTACCCCCTACTGGATGGATGACCTTGGACCAATCACTGGACCCCTCTAAGTCCTGGTCTTCTCCTCTGTAAAATGAGAAAAATAGTGTCTATCTCATAAGGCTGTTGTAAAGATTAAATTAAATGTGCCCCTTACCAGCTGTGTAATCGCATGTAAAATGTGGATAATTGACCTAACTCATAGGGATGCTCTCAGGATTAGATTTAACACATGTAAAGCATTTAAAGTCATATTATATAATTGTTCACTATCAATGCCCTCTAGAATATAAGTTCCCTGGGGGAAGGATTTTGTCTGTTTTATGCATTGATACATAAAACAGTAGAACAAGGCCTGGTACATTTCACATAAATATTAGTTGATGGAATGACTGCTTGAATGCTACAGGAGAACCAGGCAGAGAGGCAAATTCCATTCCCAGAAGGCTTCTTGGAAGAGGTGGTGCAGAAGGGTGAATAGGATTAGAAATGCTGAGAAGGTGAGGAAGGGAATGCCTGCAGAGCGACCACAGGAAGGGCACCGCCTGTGATGAACATGGCATCCATGGCAAACTTCAAGCCATCTAGCATTTGTAGAATAAAAAGCATAAATCAGGAAGAGGCAGGACATGGAGGCTGTCTCCCCGAGCTTTCAGTGATAGTGGGGCCAAATACACTCTGGAAACCATACCCAAGGGAAATGTGAGCATTTGGGAAACACTGTCAGACACTCCAAGTCGCTGGGCCTGATCCAGGAGAACCCCCAAAATAGCATTTCCCATGAGCCCTCCACCTCTGGGGAAAGTCCCATCACAGGAACACTAACCCATCTGTCTGCAAGATTTCCAGCCCACTTGGAGAAGCAGGCGACCATGCCTGTGAACTCTGACCCCATCAATCCCAGCAGGGCCTGGGGAAGCATTTACATCTTCAAAGGTCCTGGTAAATGTTAGCCAACAGCCTCCCCGCTCCCGCCCCCAACCCCAACCCTCATCTTCTCCCCGTCTGGGCAACCAGGTGTCAGGGACTAGGGTCACACCTGGCCAGGCCTGGCCCAGGCCCAGCTCAGCCAGCATCCCTTCCATGGAGCCACCCTGCTCACTGCCCCCTGATTCTCCTTCCCTCCAGGCACACAGTTGAGCCCAGAGCTAGGGAAGAAGGTGCAAGGCCATCAGAGAAGGGACCCCCTACAAGGAAGGCCTAGGACACCTTCCACAGGGCCTTCAGACAAAGGAGGGCTCAAGTCAGCCATGCTGGCAAGAACCCTGGGTTCTGGATTGGAGGGAGAGGGCAGGACAGGCGCCTAGCCCGGGCCAGCCCCAGTGACTGCCCCATCAAGCAAGTTTCAATGACCTCTCCCTGACCCCAGTAAGCTCCAGTTGTCCCTCTGATCTCAGTGAGGCCAGGAGGCCTGTTAACTTTTACCAGACTCCTTTGACATGGAGTGCTAATAAGAACCTGGGAGGGAGGTTCATTCAAGTGTCAGGGGCTCTGCACAGTGCTCCACAGCCTCACCTCCTGCACCCTGCCCTGCAGCGCAGGCCAGAACACCACCTCTTCACCCCACACAGGAGGTGAGAGGAAAAGGGCTCTGCGCCCAGGCCCTGGGGGGTCTGCCTCCACATGGCCGCTGGCTTGGGTCCCACCTCAGACTTCAATCTCCCCGGCCGGTGGCTCTTGCCCATTATGGCCTCAGCTCATAGCAAAAAGCAGGACTGCCTAAGACCATCTCCAAGTTGTCAGGGCCTTGCCATGGCAGAGAGAGGCCTGGAACCCAGGGCCGAGAGCTCGGTTGAGCTACATACTCCTATGGGGACAGTCGCCCAGGCAGTGCTGGCAAATGGGCAGGAAGGAAGGCCCACAGCACTCAGGGTGAGCCTCCCTACTCCGCCTTCCCGGCCCTGTCCCCACTGAGTTCCCCACAGATCCTGCCTGAAGAGGGGCGGGCACAGGCTCCTTAGCAAACTAAGGGTCAGAGGCTGGACTGTCCTCTCGATTCTACAGTAATGAGCTGTGTGGCTTGAGAAAAATGCTTACCCTCTCTGTGCCTCTACTTCCCCACTTGTAAAACAGAGCGGGGGGCCAGGGGGAGGGGGGGAATGGGGACTCTAAGCTCCCTTCTAGTTCTGTGTTCTCTCCCTGTGAGTTCCAGTTTCTTCTACCCTGTCCTCCTCAAAAACCCTGTGAGTTTTACCACAGTTTTATCCAGAGGGCTTCATCTAGCCTAATTCTTTTACTTAAAAAATCAGATAGCTGGGATCCAGGTTGATGGATTAGCTGAGTGGCCTTCAGTAAAATGCCTAAAGGCAGAGCTGGGCCTGGAATTCAGGTCCCCAGTACTTTATTCGTTATGCTGTACAAGCTCTAAGCTCTAACCCCTGCCCCCAGGAGCCTTACCTCCTCAAAGGGAGCAAACCAAATTCAAGGCCTCCCTGCCCACAGCCTGCCCATGGCCTGCACTCTTACTGCTCCCTGATGACCCCCTTGCTCTGTAGTCAGATTCACTCTCTCTCCCCAGCCAATCCCAGGATCAGCCTCACCTCAGTGTCTGCTCATGAAGGCCCTCTTCCCTCATCACACCCAAGTCTGCCCTCTCCCCAGAGCCTCCTGCCCACACGGCACTGCCCCCACTATTATATATTAGGCTTCATGTATGTATTTCTCCCAACTGTAAGTCTCTCTGAATATAAATACAATAATGTATATTGGTGACTTCTAGAACTGTGGTTGATGTGGCATTCAAAACTGGATAGATAGACACATAATAAATCTAGTCTTGGGGGGACTCAACATGGGGATGAACCAGCTTGTTACCAGAATGCTGTTCAGTGGCACAGCTTCAGCACTCAGGGCCAGCACATTTTCTCCAAACCAGGGTATTCCCCAAACCATGACGATGCCCCTGAAAATTCTAAAGGCCCTGCCCATCTCCTGCCACCAACAGAATTCCTTACATTCTATTGGTCCACCTTCTCTGCTTGGTGCCCAACCGAGCCCCCTCCTGCTCACCCCATACAAAAGGCTTGTGGGTGATTGATGGTGACAGTGACCTCTACTGACCTTTCAACCTGGGCCTGCTGCTGCCCATGAGGCACTCAGCAGCTCCCTGGCTGTTTAAAATGCAGACTCCCCACCTGATGGGGCTGCTGGTTTTCTTCTTTGTGAAGTGGAATCTTTGATGTGGACCCTACTCGGTTCTTTCCAAATGTCTAGGCCCTGGAAAAACTGCCTACAACAGCCTGCCCACCAGATTGTCTTTCTGGGTTCAGGGCAGGAAGTGAGAAAGACCTGGGTTCAAATCCTAACTCTGCCACTTTCAAGCCTTGCGCTCTTTCGGACTCTGAATCTCAGAGTCCTTATTGTGAAGGAGGAAGATACGGTATGTCCCAGGGAGTCACTGGAAGGACTACATTGGACAACATAGAAAGCTTTGGGCATGGTGCGGGCACGTTGTAAATACTCAACAGATGGTGGCCATGGTGAGGAGGAGGAGGAGGATTATAACAAGGAAAAGGCAGAGGACTATCCCCCTGGAGGTACTGAGGACCACCTTTGACTCTGTTCTGCCCTCCTTCTTCCTCTTATAATAACCTCCTTGACCTCCCTCCAGAGAATGGTGACATCCCAAGTACCTGTCCATTTCCTTATTCACACACACACACACACACACACACATGCTGCATCTTATCCATAGCCTTTTGTTCACTTTCTCCCTGCCCAGAACTCCTTTAGCTGCTGTTGGGGACAACCTGGCTCCCTAACGTGTCTCCTTCTTGCTCCTTCTACATTGGTCTTTGGTGTCTCA
Organism: Myotis davidii; assembly: GCF_000327345.1. Taxonomy (NCBI): domain Eukaryota; kingdom Metazoa; phylum Chordata; class Mammalia; order Chiroptera; family Vespertilionidae; genus Myotis; species Myotis davidii. The sequence goes on along the minus strand of NW_006292095.1, from coordinate 5,500,946 downwards.
CTGGGCTCATGTCCTCCACCACTGAGCTGCTGAGACTCACTGTCCAAACAAAAGAACCTGTTTCCACAAAGCCACTGAGCATCTTACATGTCACCACTTTAAAGCCATTTATAAACTCATTTGCCCAGTCCTCAAAAAAATATTTTTAAGTGACTTTCTGTAAGCAGATGTGGGTCAAGCCGCCTGGACCCTGAGTTAAGCGTGGCTCAGGCCGAGCACCATTGTGAAACACGCAGCCGACCCGCAGAGGGCCGGGCAAGCCTCGCTGCCATTTACTCAGGTTTCAGTGCAGTGGGACCATGAAGAGCAGCTACCCGGAAAGGTGATTGTGTGGAGGTCTGAGCTGATGAAACCCAGGGTGCCCATAAAGGCCACAGTGCCCGCACAGGGGGGCACAAGAAAGAGAACCCCAAATACACCAGCACCTGTTCCTGCTCCCCTGAGGCTACTCACGGGGTGTGAAACATGAAGGTGTTTGCATTTGACAGGAAAGGAGGTTCATCTTACCTCAGAGTTCTGCTCCAGGAGCCATACATTCTCTCTCTCTCTCTCTCTCTCTCTCTCTCTCTCTCTCTCTCTTTCTCTCTTTTCCCCACCCCCCCTTTCTGCCTCACTTCTAGGCACTATAATGACATCCAAAAGCAGACTCCCTATACTCTTCATTGTCAAGGCACGTGGTGGAGCAGATGAGGGCCCAGGAAAAGGCACAGTGTGAGGCTGGAATAGGATAACCCTGTTCAAAGAATGTCAGTAAACGCCTCTGCAAACAGCCTACCCTGGAAAGGCAATGGCACAGGAAGAGATCTTGTCCAGGCCTCCATTCCGGGAGGCTCACGGGACAGAGAGTCCCTGGAAGAACCCCACTGGTGTGAACACATCTCCTCCCTCTGTTCTCATATCCCAGGGTGTTCAGAGCAGCGGGTGATGGGGGCATGACTGGGAGAGGGGTGTCTTGGGGGGTGAAGAGTTTTAACAACTGAAACATAGAAGCAAGCATCAGAAGGGCTCATCTATTCCCCCTGGAGCAAAAGGAACTGAGGGAGAAGGAAGGAAGGCGATGGGGGAGCTTTCCAAGTCGACTGCGCCTCTGAGTTAAATTACAGGGGCCTGGGAGGGGTGATTAACAACCCGCATGGTTTTCTGCTTCACAGCCATTACTCACCCCAAACCTGGGGCTTCTCGGTTACATAGCCCAGCGCAGGCCGACCATTTTTTCCATTGACTGAAAACACATTCTGACTGAAAACAAACTTTGGATCCCCGAGGCTTGGCAGGCCCTGGGTCCTTCTCCATATTTAATCAACGGGAAGCTAAACACTTTCAGTCTGTGATGGCTCATTTGGACGGGGTCTCGGGGCTTTTGCTCGGTGCCAGATATAATAACTCTCCTCTCTCTTTTCTGAGGCCTATTTTATAATTTTGCTGTTTTTCAATGTCAAGCCCATCTTTTGAAGAATTTTTATTGGATTTCCTGCTAGACTTCAACGAGGATTTTTCTTGCTTTGGCAGAAATATCAAGCAGAACAGGGGAAAAACTCAATCATCATCTTGGAAAGTCGGGATGGTGTGCTGGGAGGGGTTAGGGGGAGTCCTTTGTCTGTTTGCACACAAATAGGTTTCTAGAAGGCTGGAGGCCCAGTTGCTAGTTTTGGAGGGGGCCCTCTGACTTCTGGTTCATGGCGTAAAAATTGACAGCATGGATGTTAGAAGGGAAGCTGGGGCTGGATAAGGGGAAGGGAGGCATGATACAGAATATTATTCAAAAGCAAGAAGTGGTTCTTTGTCCAGTAATAAAAGAGGGGGAGAGAAAGCCCTTTGATACTCCATTTTTATGTTTTGCTTTTTTGTTTTACTTTTTTACTTTTTTTTACATGGAGATGTGAAGTAACTGCATTTCACACCTCCTCAGCATTTTCACATGTCTCATATTTTTATTCCCACAACAATCCTTTGATATAAACAGGGCAGGCATTGCAATTGCTATATTAGAGGTGTGCAAACCAGACTCGTGCAGGATTCGTGACTTGCCTGAGTCTTATGGGTAGCGAGTAGCCAAACCAAGGTGTGAACCAAGCTGAGCACTTTTTCCCACTTTGCCACAAAATGTATATGCTGCCAGGGTGGCGGGGGGGGGGGGCCCGCAGGGGGGGAAGCTCC
>NW_006292095.1:5478786-5480292 GCF_000327345.1 Myotis davidii | reverse complement strand
GTCAAGGCACGTGGTGGAGCAGAGGAGGGCCCAGGAAAAGGCACAGTGTGAGGCTGGAATAGGATAACCCTGTTCAAAGAATGTCAGTAAACGCCTCTGCAAACAGCCTACCCTGGAAAGGCAATGGCACAGGAAGAGATCTTGTCCAGGCCTCCATTCCGGGAGGCTCACGGGACAGAGAGTCCCTGGAAGAACCCCACTGGTGTGAACACATCTCCTCCCTCTGTTCTCATATCCCAGGGTGTTCAGAGCAGCGGGTGATGGGGGCATGACTGGGAGAGGGGTGTCTTGGGGGGTGAAGAGTTTTAACAACTGAAACATAGAAGCAAGCATCAGAAGGGCTCATCTATTCCCCCTGGAGCAAAAGGAACTGAGGGAGAAGGAAGGAAGGCGATGGGGGAGCTTTCCAAGTCGACTGCGCCTCTGAGTTAAATTACAGGGGCCTGGGAGGGGTGATTAACAACCCGCATGGTTTTCTGCTTCACAGCCATTACTCACCCCAAACCTGGGGCTTCTCGGTTACATAGCCCAGCGCAGGCCGACCATTTTTTCCATTGACTGAAAACACATTCTGACTGAAAACAAACTTTGGATCCCCGAGGCTTGGCAGGCCCTGGGTCCTTCTCCATATTTAATCAACGGGAAGCTAAACACTTTCAGTCTGTGATGGCTCATTTGGACGGGGTCTCGGGGCTTTTGCTCGGTGCCAGATATAATAACTCTCCTCTCTCTTTTCTGAGGCCTATTTTATAATTTTGCTGTTTTTCAATGTCAAGCCCATCTTTTGAAGAATTTTTATTGGATTTCCTGCTAGACTTCAACGAGGATTTTTCTTGCTTTGGCAGAAATATCAAGCAGAACAGGGGAAAAACTCAATCATCATCTTGGAAAGTCGGGATGGTGTGCTGGGAGGGGTTAGGGGGAGTCCTTTGTCTGTTTGCACACAAATAGGTTTCTAGAAGGCTGGAGGCCCAGTTGCTAGTTTTGGAGGGGGCCCTCTGACTTCTGGTTCATGGCGTAAAAATTGACAGCATGGATGTTAGAAGGGAAGCTGGGGCTGGATAAGGGGAAGGGAGGCATGAGTGTGTGAGAGACGGTAGAGTGGGTCTGGGGCACGAGGCCTGGCAGCATCTTACACGTCCATTCACACCCGTTCACAAGAGCTGCCGGGCCCTAAGGAAGGGGAGGCAGCACCCACTCAAGGGGCAGCAGGCAGACTCTTAACCAAGAAGATGACCCTTCAGGGCTACTAAATCTCCACCAATGGCAGCAAGGCCTCATCCCAGAGGCCCCTGTTTTACCAGCCACAGGCATCATCTCTGCGCCTCCTCAAGGCAACGTTCAGATCTTCAGTTTTTCTTCATAGAGATTATTCCCCAGAGGAAGTAGCTTGCCAGTGAGTGACAGCTTTTGTTTGCTCATGTTTTCCTCTCTTCTCAGAGTCAACTTTCAGAATATACCAGGATGTTCCCTCTTACTCATGAACTTTCTTTTATTTCATTTCTT
>NW_006292095.1:5453497-5478699 GCF_000327345.1 Myotis davidii | reverse complement strand
ATGTCTCATATTTTTATTCCCACAACAATCCTTTGATATAAACAGGGCAGGCATTGCAATTGCTATATTAGAGGTGTGCAAACCAGACTCGTGCAGGATTCGTGACTTGCCTGAGTCTTATGGGTAGCGAGTAGCCAAACCAAGGTGTGAACCAAGCTGAGCACTTTTTCCCACTTTGCCACAAAATGTATATGCTGCCAGGGTGGCGGGGGGGGGGGGCCCGCAGGGGGGGAAGCTCCCTGGCCCCTTTAACAAGATGTTCCCTTATGCTGGGCAGAGCTCCCCAGTGTAAATCCCTGCAACAGAATACATTGAGAGTCAGGACGCCATGGCAATTTTTACCATGTCCACAAATTGCAAAACAATTTCTCTTCAGGCCAGACTACAAGACAAGCCTTCCAGGGCACCTAAGGCACTCCTTAGTCCTTCCATTTCCAGTAGAAAAAAAGGACAAAAAAAGTCCAGGTAAATGAAAGAACTTATGAAACACCCACTCAAGGCCAAGCACGGGGCTAGAATATTGAGGGAGTCATAGGAAGAAAAGATATTGTCCCTGCTTTTGAGGAGCTGACAGTCCAGATGAGGAGGTAAGACAAACAGACACAAAATTCTGGACTGTTAGAACTGCAGAGGACCTTAGAAGTCATCCATCTAAAGCCCTCATTGACCAGTGAAGAGATGGGACAGTTCAGAGAGACAGCGAATCAACGGAGGCGATATGGGACAGTATTTAATTACATGATAACGAGGACTGGAAGCTGGTCAGAGAAAACAGAGCCATCAGGGACATGCTCTAGGAGAAGATAAAACTTGATCTCAACCTCGAAGCATGTGCAGAACTGGATGGATGGGCAGGAACTGAAGGTCCACAAAGAGAAAAGGGAGAACACAAACCTGAGTCCGGTGTGTTTCCAGGACAGTGACAGTTTAGAGATGGGAGAGGGGGAAGGGATCAAGGTTGAAAACTTGGCTGGAACCAGATCATGCAGGGTCTTAAGCAGGTTGGAGAAGTGCATACTAAAGCAGTGAGAAGTCACATGAAGGTCAGGGTTTAGGCCCTTGCTAACCAATGAAGCCCTAGTCCTGTAGTTTTCTAAACTCCATATCTACACCTGACAACCCATCTAAATTTACCCCACAGAAGGGGACAGACAGAGATCCCAACTGGGCTATAATCTGGGTCAGATAGGGTGGTAACTAGTGTAGGGTTCATGTGCTATTCAGCTCACCCGGCCTCGCCATCAACCCTCCTTATCACTGCGGCCACCCCCTCAGTGGTCCCTGGGAGTTTCCCCACTCTCAGCCCCTAGTCCACGACTATCCAGTAGGTCCCAGGCAAGGACTGGTATGCATGGGCTGAAAAAGCAAAGAATGAAGAATCAAGGAAGAGGAAGGCTGTGTCGGGGTCGTAAGAGCTCATATCAACGATGGGAAGTTAGAGAGAAAACCTCCTTCCCTAAAACATCACAGAAACTCCAAGAAAATTGGCATCTGGAGCAGAATTTTTTCCAGCCCTTGGGCATTCTAAAGACATGAATGCTGGAAAAAGGACACACACACACACACACACACACACTTCACTGTGTCCCTGCCCACCTGCTACACCCTTGTGACTTGAGCATCTTCATCCACCTTTGTTTCTTTTTACATTCCAACCTGTGCCTCACTTTACCCATTTTAACTTAAAAGCAAAAATGTCTGCCCTCTTCCTTCTTAAGAGAGGTGGAGATGAGGGCAAGTCGGAAGGTAAAGACCCACAAAGCTTCAGGGGAAGGGTGTGGTTGCTGTTGCAGCTAATACCAATAATGGCCACAATAATGTCATTGTGACTCTGCCTCCAAAAACAAAGCCTGTCTGCCCTCATGAACAGCCCTTTGTTCTTCCTGCAGCTCCCATCTGAAGGGGCGCACATCCTCTTGACGGTTCTGTCAGCAGCCAGCCTCCCATCATCCTCCCCTAAAGAAACACCTGTCCTACTCCAAAGTCAAGGCCACGGGTTCCTAAAGCCCCAAATCCTCCTCCCGACTGACTTCCCTCAGGGAAGAGGGACCAGCACATCTACCCTCATTTCACACACAAAGGCTCCAAGAATAAAGCTCACCCACCCAACTGGGAAGACTCCCTTTGGGGCCCTTTCTCCACACGTTCATCAGCTCTGATCCATCCCGGGAAATGCAAACTCCATAATCTAGGCCTCACCCTTGATTATGAACAATCAACTCCTTTAAGTTTCCTCAGACCAGGCCATTCCCAACATGATCCTCAGCAGTCCCAACACAAACACCATGCCCCGGGAAGGTGGCACCCCAATAGATATGTACTCGCACAGTCTGAGGCGGAGTGGCCGGGATCCCTACCTCTCTCTACCGTCCCACTCTGACTGCTGTCCTTTCACTCAAGGCTGTCACCAACCCCCCAGAGCTGTTCCCTCCCCTTGGCTCTTGCTGTGTTTCTTTGTTCCTTCCCCCAGCCCCCATCCTCATCTCCCTCCCTTGCTGTTTGAGGTTAAGAGGCATCTACAGTATTCCATAAATACTTGGCAAGAGTGGATGACAAAAACAAAATGTAATTCAGATTAAAGTCACCCTCCAGCTGAAATGATAGTTTATTAAATAAACGGCAAAGCTGCCAGTCAACCTAGCTGGCAACCGGGTCCCTTCTATTCATCTTTCTTGGGGTGATTTAGGGCCCACCTGGGTGCCCTGTGAAGATTCTCCCGTCATTTCCTTCCCATCTCTCTGGATCAGGCTGCTGGGCTTGGCGCAGTTGACAAATTCCCCAAGTAATCCCTCAAAAGATTGGAGAAATGCTCTGAATGCTCCATTAAATTTATTTTCCATGCTTTAAGAGACCCAAAACTATGTCCAATAAATAAGTGTTCCCTGTGATTTACTGAAATGCTCCTCTGATTTAAAGTTATAGGGGGGGAAATATGGAGCCCCTGGGAGCCCAGGACCAGCCTTGCAAGTGAGACCAGATGTGAGCTTTCTGCCCGGGAAAGGGGGAGGAGGGGGGAAAAACAGCCCAACTGGTGGAGGTTTGCAAGTGACAATGTCTGAACCCCGGTTCTCGGCTTTAACATAAAAGGTCCCCAGTTGAGCATTCTTTCTCACAAAATTTATTGTGGTTGTAGTTAGAGAGGGAACCATCAAAAGAGTAATTCTGGCCCTTGTTTTGCAGAGCTCTTTTGATAAATATGATACTTAGAAATATGCCTCCCACTAGACAGAAAAGCCATATAGTTAAAATGAAGTAATCTGTCAGTAAACTCGCTAGAATCAAAGCCAAAATGAAACCTGTAAAAGGAGAAGGGGAAAAACTCCACTTAGAAACGCTTGAGTCGAGCAGGGGAGAATGTGGAGATTAAGAATTGTCCTTTATTCAGATATTTTTATCTGCAGAGTTAAAAGCGGAGATTTATTTTTAAAGGGGGCTATTTATGTTCCAATCTCCAACAGATGGGCCTGTGTTCCTGCCTCTCTCGTGCAGCCCCGGCTCAGCAAAAAAACAGCTTCCCTGATGAAGTGAAACCTACCCAAATGAAAGAGGAATCAAAACTTTTGGAAGCAAATGTCACCTTTGGAGCTGCTCAGTAAATACTGGATCTGTTTACTACAGAGGCCCAGAGGTGCCAAGAAGCAACAGGAAGGAGCCAATGTTAAGACTAAACAATATTTGAATATATATTATACTTATACACATCGTGTGTGTGTGTGTGTGTGTGTGTGTGTGTGCGCACGCACTACTTCCCAATGAACTGGAAAGCTTGGGCTAAGAAAGGCCCCCGTGGCCTTTCATAAAGGGAAGGCTCACCTGTGAATGACACCAACACAAAGGTAAGTAAGCAAAGACAAGAGGTCAAGAGAGCTGACATCACTGAGCACCTAGTTGTTCTGATTCAGTCCAAGTACTACATCACTACATGCTTCTCAGGCCGGAGGATACACAGCCCCAAAATCATCTTTCTGAAGCATCCAGTTTATTGCCAGCTTTGGAAGAACCAAATACTTTAATAAAAACCACACCCTTCCCATAAACATGGAAGAAAAGAACAACAGGGGAGGGAAGAAGGCCCCCAGGCAAAACAGTCTAGTCTTTGAATTTTCACCCAGGTGGGGGCCAAGTGATGGACCTACAGTAGGGCTGCCTCTCCTCTTGTCCCCACAGGGCTCCAGGCCATCCTCCAGGCCCAGGCGTTTTGGGGCCAATGCTTCTGAAGGCCATGGAGATACCAGGTAGCTTCCTGAAGTGAATCCTGTGCAGAGAATGCCACAGCAGTTTGCACACCTCCATCATCCACTGGACCAAGTCCTCTCGTTCGTGTGCAAGGGGTCCTTGCACGCATAGTATGTACTTCCTTCACTGCCACCTGGCCTACTTCCAGCCTCTGACCTATCTCCCTACACCATGCGGCTGGGCTCTCTGGAGCTCAGCATCCTCAAGTTCGGCATTTAAAACCAAAGAACTTGTATGCATGTATGCATAACCTGTGTACGTAGACAATAGGGTAGTGAAGGCCTGGGGCAGTACAGGGGCAATAGAAGAAAAAAGGGGATATATGTAATACTTTCAACAATAAAGATTTTTTTAGGAAAAGAGAAAAAAATAAAGGAAAAACCAAGCTAACAGGTCCAAGTCCAATAAGTAACTACAAATCAGCTTCCTGGACTATTAAGAACAAAAACCTCAGCCCAGCCAGGGCCTTGTATAAAATGTGTTTGGAATTCCATTACAGTGATGCTTTATAAGGTCAGAGCAAGAAAACGGACCAATCATGGCTGGGGATAAACCACAGTGGTTTTCTCACTTTTTGGTCTCAAGATTCCTTAACTCTGAAAAAAATAAAAACAAAAAAGATCTCAAAGAGCTTTTTGATTGTGTAGGATATTAAAGATTTATGTTTACTTTATTAGAAATTAATATCTGTAGGATACTTTAGTGGCCTTTTAATTTATAACTTGAAAGTCTGTAATTTTGTCGTTTAAAAACCTTATAATGTCACCCTAGCTGATTTGGCTCAGTGGATAGAGCATCAGCCTGTGGACTGAAGGGTCCCAGGCTCGATTCTGGTCATGTGCACATGCCCAGGTTGCAATCTTGATCCCCAGTAAGGGGTGTGCAAGAGGCAGCCGATTGATGATTCTCTCTCATCATTGATGTTTCTCTTTCTCTGTCCCTCTCCCTTCCTCTCTGAAATCAAAAAATATATTTTAAAAAATAAAACCTTATAGTGTCTACCATTAAAATATTTAATTCCCGTTCCTTAAATGCTGATTGGTCTTAAAATGATGGTAAAACTTAACTGATATCACAATACTGTAAGAAAATGTTCTGTTGCATAAGACATGGGAAGGTTCACTATTAACATCTATAAAGCCTAGAAGAAGACTGCTTTTATTATACTTTTGCCAATAAGATTATGAGCAGATTTCTCATCAGAAACCTTGGAAGCCAGAAGGCAGTGGGTTGATATGCTCAAAGCATTGAAGGAGAAAAGCTGTCAACCAATAATTCTATATCTGGTAAAACTGTCCTTCAAAGATTAGTGAGAAATTAAGACATTCCCAGATAACCAAAGCTGAGATAATTCTTTATCACTAGAGCTGCCTTACAAGAAGTGAGTCCTTTAGGTTAGAATAAAAGGGCACCGGACAATGATTCAAAGCCTTATGAAGAAATAATACCCCTATTAAAGTGAATACATGGATGATTATAAAAGCTAGTATAATTGAGGAGGGAAAGAAAGAACTGTCCCAAGGAGGAAGTAACCTCATCAATGATTGTCCCAAATAGTCCTATCACTAGAATTCACTCCTCTAAGAGTCCCCCTCTATCTGATAAATCACCTGTTTGAAAAATGCCTTTTTTGCAGTTAATGATAAAAAAAATATTTGGGGTAACTGTCCTGGTGAAATTAGCCCCTAAAGAGTGTCTTACTCTTCTTTACTCTGTTCCTAAACCAAAAGAAACCTAACTGCATGATTCCAGCAGCTCTTGCACATGTCACTTTAGAAACACGGTGTCCCAAGCTTTCCAGAATGGCCAGGGCACAGCAGGAACAAGCTTTCCCCCCTGAGAGGCAGGTGCTGAGCTGGGCAGCTTCCCCAAAGCCTCATCTTAGGAAAGACCTCCACTTGTTGTGTCTGCCTCCCAGAGACTCCGCATTCCTGTTCCCAGCACAATGCTCAAAGCAGCCAGCCTAGACAGTAGGAACTCCCCACCTCTCCCTTGCCAGGATGGGAGGCAGGAAGACCTACCTGTCCATTTTGCTTTCCACGTTTCTCTGATCATGGGACAAAAAGATTAAGACCCATGGTGAATATATAACCTCAGACCAACTACACTATTCAAATTTTCCCATTCCCTCCACTAGTGTATGTACTACAGTGCAATGTGCTTAAAATGAACCTGGGGAAGGAGAGGAAACAGGAAAGGTGTCATGGAAGGGATCTCAGATACCAAGTAACCCCAAATCTGACCCCGGCTCTGCCATTAGGCATCTGTGTGTGACCTGAGACCAGTGGCTTCACCTCCCCGACCTCCATTTCTTTGTTGCTGTGGTGAATGGTTGAACCAAATGGCCTCCTGTCCTCAGACTCCCAGAGGCAGCTCCCCTTCTCATGGCCCAGAAGTCTCCCTCTCTCCACGGCCACCGTGCCAGTCTGGACAGAGCTGGAGGGTGTGGAGTTTGAGCAGCACCTGTGTTTACACTGTACAATCTGCAGTTTACTTTAATAAAATCATTTAATACAGTCATAATTTTGTTGGCAAGGGGTTGTGTTTATGGTGAGCAAGACGGAGAGGGAATGATTGACTACAAATGAATAAAACGATAAATCCAAAACAAAGGCAGGAGGACGCAAAAAGCACAAAGCCACAGGCAAATCCAATTTAAGTCTCAAGTTCTGTGCCTTGGTGGGAACAATTCCGTCTGATGATGAGCCAGCCATGGAGGTGGGGGCCCCGGGCTGGGGGTGGGTGAGATGGAGGCACAGATTCCAACAGTTCATCTCAACAGGGTTTATCCTCTTAGGGTAGAAAAATAAGGAAATGGCTCTACAAGAACTAGTTTTACAAGAACTAGTTTCCTTGGGCCTCCATCTTCAAAAAGGATTTAGAGGGAGGGCCTGGGAATAAAGGGGTGTGGATGCATGTGCATGCGTGTTTGTGAGTGTGCATTCGTGCATGTGCGTGTATGTGTAGGTAGGATAATTTAGCAAGACCTTAGAAGGACTTCCCAGAATCAAAACGATTCCTCACATACAGCGTCTGAAATTCCACACTAGCAAGGATTACTTAAGATCACAAACACTTCTGACCTTGCAAATATCGTCCTTCAACAGCTGAGTGCCTGCCCCATGCCAGGCACTGTGCCAGGGCAGAAAGGTTACAAACGATATTCATTCAACAAATGCTAACCGAGAACCGACTCTGATCCAAGCACTCTCCTAGGCCCCAGGGACAGAGCAGCAAAAAAGAATCCCTTACCCCACAAACCTTCTATTCTTGGGGCATTTACATCACCATGAATAAACGCCATGTTGACCCCTGAAGAAGAAGACACACAGGCAAGCAGTTCTTTGTATCACAGTATAATAAATGCTATAAACCAAGTGTGTATACAGCTCAGGAACGCTAGAAGGTGACTTCTAAGCTAGATCTTCAAGAAGAGCTATCCTTTCATAGCCAGGCGATATGGTGTTCCAGGGAGGGGTCCCTGCCTTGGCAAAGGTATAGAGTGGCTGAAGTTCCTTCTGAAGTGGGAAGGGAGAGACTTTAACCTCCTAGGAAGGGCTGGGTGTCTGGCTATCAGATCATGACAGGTAGCCACTGTCTGAGAGCAAGTCTTCAAAGGACAGTCAGGTTAGTACCTGGAAGCACTCCTCATGATAATTGTGCCTACCTTGCTTCTGACAATTAAATGACACCAGCTGGCCTCTCTCATTTGGGCACCCTAATATAAGGGAGTGCAGTTATGTAATAGAATCGCCTATGATCAGCCCTAGCCTACAGAGGACAGCACCGCTGAACTTCTGGACAACATTGGTGATAATGATATAGTCCTTATCATGGTCATAAATGAGTGGGGGGGAGGGGGTACTGGAGGTAGTCCTGTGGCCCTCTTAGAGAATAGTCAGTGGTGGGTTTTCCGGCCTTACATAGTAGCTCTGCTCTAGCATACACACTTTTTTAAGCCTCTTGAACCACTCTTCCACTGTCTACTGTGGCAGCTCTGGAATGTCTACTACTGAGTGTGGGCCTTCACTTGTTCCAAGCTTCTAAGAGTTGCCCCAGCATGCTGGCACTGTCTTCCAGAGCCCTGGTCCTGTGGTTATATCTTGAATAAGAGGAGAATGCTCCCATGACAAAGAACAAAAACCAAGAAACCTTTCCTGTTCCACTACATTTTGCTACTCTTGATCCAACACCTTCAGAATGCAGCTCCGTACCAACTCTCCCAGCTCCTGGAAGTCTAAGCTAAGTCTACAGCTGGCTAAGTCTATAGCTCCTTGGGAGTGTAGGCCATTTACTTCCTTAGCAGGCCAAGCCCTTTTCTGACCAGATTATGTTATGACTTATCCCTAGCTATTAAGCTGGTGTCCAGGAAAGGAGGAAAAGTTGAATCCTGAAGGAACATCTGTGGTCTTGCAAGGGTAAGGCCTCTACACTTTGTCAAGGGGGTGGGAGGAGTGCTAGGCTTTAACAGGGAGGGGCTCAGTCACCTTCTAGCATCTCTGAGCTTTATACACACTTGGTTTATAGCATTTATTATACTGTGATACAAAGAACTGCTTGCCTGTATGTCTTCTCCACAGGCCCAGAAGGGTCAGGAGAATCTGGGGATTCAATATTTTTTAACGTATCAACTCAGATTTTCCCACCCCAAGTCTTAGGGCCCTGATATTGGCATGGCTAAGGCCTCTACACTTTGTCAAGCAGTTGAGAATTCAGGCTTTTCTTGGGCTCAGCTATCTTTATAAGTCCTAGATCGAATCCTTACTTTGATCTCCCCTCTGGCTTCAGGCAATAAGATTCTCTTTTTAAGCTTCCAAGGAGGTCCTTGGTGGTAAGTTGGTGATTAATTATCCTCAGCCTTTCATTGTCTTCTCCAATGCATCAATACAGCTATGTTTCCTTAGTCCTTATAATTACTACTGCTGCCTAACCTCTCAAACACCTGAGATATTATACCTGCCAGTACGTTTCCTTCCATCAATATCCCATCTAAGCTCACCACCAGTGATAGATTTAACAACTAAACTGCTACTGCATGCCAGGTTCAATTAGTACTCCCGCTACAACCAGAGACAGGCTCCTTGCTACCAGTGGGCTGGCACAGGACCAAGCTCCCAGATCGCATTTTAACATGTGCTTCCTAGCATCTCTCCCCATACCAAGTGTTCTAGGTCCATCTCCCCCAGAAACTGACTTTGAGATGGGGATTCGCCTGCCAGTGATATACTGGGGAGTGTCCTTGATGGGGTGTGAAGGAAGCAGGCCTGGGCAGAAGTTGAAGTTCGCTTGCAATGTTACTGCAACAGAGGCCTCAGGCAAAGCCATAGAGAGCTCTGGGTCTGGGGTGGACTTCATAAATGTCCCTTGTTGAGACAAGAGGACCTGATCTTTACCCACCACATTGTCCAGTCGTTGGACATGGGCAGCCCCTGGAGAGGGAACACAACCTTGAGTAAGGCAGCTCCCTTCAGATGAGGGCCATGTCTGGAGAGGAACAAAGTGAAGTGTCATCAGCAGCAACACCTCCTGCAGCTGGAGAAATGAGAGCCTTTGTCCCCAAGAGTGTCTAGGCCAGCCCTGGCAAACTATGCCCCACGGGCCAGATCCGGCCCGTTTGAAATGAATAAAACTAAAAAAAAAAAAAAAAAAAATAAAAAAAAAAAATGACTGTACCCTTTTATGTAATGATGTTTACTTTGAATTTATATTAGTTCACACAAACATTCCATCCATGCTTTTGTTCCGGCCCTCCAGTCCAGTTTAAGAACCCATTGTGGCCCTCGAGTCAAAAAGTTTGTCCACACCTGGTCTAGGCAGTTCACAGTAACATTTCACCATACCCCCAAATTCACAAAATTAGGAACATTTATGAAACCTTCAGCAAAACCTTTCGGCCTGCACTCCCAAGCAACATGTCTGACACTAGAGCAAGGAGAGGTCTGTTCACAGACTCTCTTCACTAATTTTGGCCATCACCTTCATGGGTATGATAGTCACAGAAGACCATGATAGTCATGGGAAGGGGAGAGGCACAGAGGAATATGTTTCACTTTCACCTTTCCATGCCAAGCACATTCGTCCATGAAAATGATGCTGTATTACTGGTTCTCAACCTCAAGTCATCACGTAAAACAGAGTAACCAAATATTTACCAAAAATTTGCAATGCATGCAATGCATTCTTAGACTATGCTCATTTGCCCAACTGCTCATCCAGAGATATGGAGTAGGGCAGAAAATAAGAATTGCTGGAGAGAAGAGTTGTTGAGTGAGCAAGCCACACACACACACACACACACACCACCCTACACTCAAACTCAACAACAGAGTGACAGGAGGACAACTCCTGCAAATAATGAGAGGGAATTATATGTGTTGAATATCTTTTATGTAATAACACCATACTGAGCCCTTTGAATACACTATCTTAGTTAAATATCACAATTTTATAGAGAAGACATTACCTTTTAAAGGTAAAGAAAACTAAGGCTCAGAGAGGCTAATGACTTGTTCAAGGTAACACAGCTAGTAAGTAGAAGAGCCTACATTTGAGTGCAGGTCTGACTTACTCTGAAGTCCATGCTACTAGCATGTCTTCCAGCACAATTCCCCTAACCATGCACCGTCTGCAGAGATAACCACCCTCCATCTTCTCCTCCTACCTGGGATCCTGGAAGGCCACACTGGGCCACCTGCAATGCACTGTTGTTGACAGCAGCTAAGATGCCACTTTTAGGTTTTGTTGTCGTTTGTTTGTTTTGTTTTGCTTGAAAGGCAAACTTTCTCATTTGTTTTCCCATTATATTTTCAGTAAGAAAAGGCTGAGGGCTCCAGAAAAAGCCCCAAATGGCCACTACAGTAAGTGAAGCATGCTACCCACCATTTTCTAATATTACAGACTAGAACACTCAAGTACCCAGAACTTGAAGAGTCCTCACTCTGTAGTCAAGAATGGTTTTCCATATAACAGAGCAGTTTGTTTCCCTAAGGATTATAACTTTTCAGGATATTCACTGTGTAAGTTGTATAAACATCTAATCACTATGTTGGACACCTGAAACTAATATAATATTATATGTCCACTGTCATTAAAAAATGTAAAATTTTTTAAAGAATCATAACTTTTTATTAAGCTTTCTACAATTTCCACACATACTTTCCTACATCCTTAAATAGGGGTGATAAATTTTAGAGTCTTAATTAATGTTTATTTTACAGTAATGACTCCCAGGGTTCCTGAGTTAAATGATCCCAGGCTGCATGTTTTTGGAGTTCCTGTGTCTCCTTTTTATAGTTTTCCTGTCTCCTCCCTTGATGTTGGACACTTCTCCCTGCTATCAGTGTGATCTGTCTGTATCAACCTTTACTTAGCCATTTCTAAGTAGAGCAGGCTTGAAAACAAAACAACCAGGCTTACTGGAAATGTGTGTTAACTAATACTAACCAGATTCTAGGCGAGGGTCTGAGTAGTCTATGGAACTTCAGTGCATTTATTCATTCCACAAGAGTTTATCAAGCCACTATGTGCTGGGGATACAGAAGGAAATGAAATAAACAAATGTCCCTTCCTTGGTGGAGTTGACATCCTAGTAAGACCAAAGAAAATTGGCGACATCTCTTCTATGCAAAGGCCATTCTCACTCACTGGCTAATTTTTCCCTGTGTTGCACATGGGTGGTTGATAGACAGCTGAGTTCCCCACACATGAGGTCCCATTGTTCAATCAGCACCAGTTCCATCGTACTGTTAGTAGCACAAAGCTAATGGAGAACTGTTCGTTCTATTATTCCAACACATTGTGGATTAAATGGGCTTTTGTGGACTGGGCTGGGAACCTAGCCACCATCCATACCTCTGTTTCTACAAGAAAATATATTCCAAGTTCCAGGCAACTGACTTTCAGATGAACTTTTGGAACAGAACTCATTTGTAAGTTTAGGACTGCCTGGACTTCTCTATAAATGCTCCACCTCACCAGGCCATATTTGACCTAAGATTTAGAAATGAGTATAACTGGATACCACCCAACACCCCCATTAACTGGCTTAGATGCCTCGGGCAAGTCACTGACTCTGAACTTCAGTTCAGACCCTTATATATTATGTTTCATGAAGATTTTATTAAATAGACAGGGGCTCTGCTACTATAAAAATATTTTAAAAGCACTATTTAAAAGAACTAATGAATATTTCTCCAAGGAATGAATAAATAAGTAAATGAAATGAGAGAATGGGAAAACTTTACTTACATTCCTAATATACCTTGAGTGGCGTCCAAAAATAAAGAATATTTCATTAAGAATTGTTTTTCTCTTTTTCCCCTTTCCATGGTGGCTTCTGACCTAAAGTCCAAACATTTGTGGAAGAAATAGAATGATTTTCCTCACTTCTGGGGATCTCAACTGAGAATCTGGGCTCCGGCAGGACCCAAAAGAGAGAGTTGTTTATGCGAGTCAATCTGATGAATTATTAGGGCTGTGAATGATTGGAGATCACCATGAAGTGTGTACTTGTTTGACCAATGAGAAATAAAATGTGGTGTTTGAGGAGAAAAATCAAACCAAGAACTAGCTCATCAATAACCATGCACCTCCTCCCAAGGGACAGGACCAGGACCAGTGTCGTTCTAGGTGTGCCTCCCCACCCCACCCCCCAACCCCCAACTGCTAGGGAGGACAATGCTGAACAGGGCAGGCCTCATTGGGAGGGAGCTGACCTGTGTATTTCTAGGCCAGGTTGCTGCTAAAGCCCCCAATTCTGGATCTCAAGGTCACAGTCTCCCTAGGATGATCTTTTTCCCACCACCGTCTTTCTCAGATCCCCCACCCCTCGGAGGAAGGATGGCTTGCGGGGAAGGCAGGCATGCCAGGATCTTTCTTTGTGTGGACAACATTAATGGGAAACTCAGAGAAGAACGTCCAGGAGACCTGGGAAGCTGTCACCACGTACACGCGTAGGGAAGATTTATGTTGTGGACCGGGATGCGAACATACCAGTGAATTATCCCTTTGTGCCAAAGTAAATTGGATAGGGGAAAGAAATGTGTGTCGAGGAGGCAGAGCCTGGGCTTGGCTGCAGTCCTCACAACACCTGGGGAAGAGGTCCTCCCTTACATTCTCGTAACTGCAAAACTGCTCAGAGCCAAAGGTTCTCTCAGGCTCTCCTGCATGAGGAAAACTAACATGTGCTGAGCACTTCTGAAGCCCAGCATCTTTCTTGCCTGAACTCATTTACCTCCAAAACCCTAGATCAGTACTAGGACCCTCCTCACTTTAGAGATGAGTAAACTGAGGCACAAAGAGGTTAAGTAAGTTGCCCAATGTCACACAGCTAGGAAGCGAAGCAAAGACGTAAACCTAAACAGTCTAACTCCAGAGCAAGCACCTTTCCCTGCCAAACCACACACACTGCAGCCACAGAAAACATATAGGAAACCTTGAAGTGAGAGACACATCCTGCCCTCCTGGAGGAAAACACTTCCCAGTCCCCCACCAGCTTTCAAGGACAACAGTGGCAGAAACGTGCCCCACTTGGTCACACAAGAGAAACTCAATACGAGAGAAATTCAACACCGCCCGTAGGTTCTCAGCAGGCTTTAAGAAAGGGCCAGAAATGGAGGAACCCAAGTGTTCAGATGCTTTCGGTCCCTAAACTTTTCAGAGGGAAGCCTGTAAAAATTGCAGTGTATTTTGCTCCATCCTTTTCTATGCATCTACAAATATGCCCATAGATTCATAGATGCATTTTTATATTCTGCCTGGTCAACTGAGCATGATGTCAGGACCATTTTTCCTTCTTTCTGGGAGGTACTCGGGTGCAGAGGTTAAGCCCACAAACTGAAAGGTCAGAAAGCCTAGGTTCAAATCCTGTTTGTAGCACTCAGACCTATCCATTCTTTGGACTTTAGCATTCTGGTATAATGGCATAAAACACTTTGAAAATGAATAAATAATAGGGAGATCAATGTTTACACTGCCTTTCCTGCATGAACTCTAACCAAATAGTTGATGAGAAAAAGTGCCTCTTTCTAGAAGAATTCCAACAAATAAGGGCAGAAAGAATGATAAAATTTAAAAATCTCTCTCTCTCTCTCTCTCTCTCTCTCTCTCTCTCTCTCTCTCTCTCATTTGTTTCAAGTTTACGTTGCAGGTGGAGGGAAATACTGATGAGAAGAAATGCAGCTCTTCTGGTAAGTCTCACCCACCTTCTTCCACCCCAAGAGAAAAACTGCCTGAAAAGCCATCCTTGATAACAGACCCGGAGAGCTTGTTAGATGAGAAGACCAAGGAGCAGTTGCCACATCTCCTTTCAGGCCTTCCCCACACAGACAGACAGACGCTGCCCCCAGAGACCAGGCAGGGAGAAGCTGGGCCTGGTAACCGCTGCCTCTCATTTACTTTCTCTTCAGAACCTCAGGTCTCCCCTCAAAGAGCATGTGGGGTTCTTCCATGCAACTCAAGGTGGTTGTTTCCAGAAATTGTTTTCTTCAAAGATCTGAATCCTTTGCATAGGACAGAAAAATTTGAGAAGAAAAAGACTTGAATATTGAAAACCGGGTTCTACATTGGTTTTGGGATGGTGCAGAGTGTCTTGAGTGAAGAAGTGGTCATCAAGCAATCAAATTGCCAGGCTGGGAAGAGAACTAGAGGGTCAATTTCTCTGTTCCCAAGGGAGCCCCCCAACGCCACTGCCCAGAAAAATCCCCAGAGACTGACCCAGGAAGCTATGAGCATCGCAGTCACACAGACAGAAGACTGAACCCCATACCACTTCTAACCCCAGACTCCAGCAACTTGCCAGGTACTCAGACTGCTATGTCTTCATTTGCTCAAATGTTACTCTGAGGATACTGTCCATCTCTCAAGATTGCTGTATCTCCACCCAGCCAGGGTGGCTCAGTGGTTGAACATCAACCTCTGAACCAGGAGGTCCTGGTTAGATTCCCTGGCAGAGCACATGCCCACGTTTTGAGCTCAATCCCCAGTAGGGGGCTCCCAGGAAGTAGTCAATCAAGGATTCTCTCCCATCATTGATGGGTTTGTTTGTTTTTTTTTCTCTCTCTCCCCCTCCCTTCCTCTCTGAAATCAAAAAATACATTTTTTAAAGATTGCTATATCAATATGAAAGCTAACACTGAGCCCAATTTTATAAGTTGTATTGTTTCCACTGGATGGGAATAACTTCCTTTATGTGACATAGGTCACCAGCCCAGTCATGGCCCAGGGCACACAGGGGCTCCCAAGAATGGAGCCCCTCTCTGTCTAGGCTATGATGTTACATTTCCCATATTTTCATGATCACTTGGTATGAGAAGTATGGATACCACTGGGCTTTTCTGGGTTCACGCTGCTGTACATGTGGAATCTAACAAGATAGAGTCCCCGGGATAGGGCATCCCACATGCCCTGGACAGACCAGATATGGTGTGTGTTCATACAGGTTAATTTAAAAACATCAGCAGCCGCATTTCAGCAAGGGAAGGAATGGGGTCTTGAGGGGATGGCAAGATTGTCCAAAACAGTCTGGAAGGCACTGGGAGTGGGAAGAGCAAGGATTGAGAGGGATAAAAGGAGAACTGGCAGAGGGAAGGCAGGAAAAAAGTGGGGAGGGTGTTGTGTGTGAGCCCTGGGGGAGGTAGGATTCACGGTGATTTCCTGCCAGAAGCCTGGCTCCAGCATGGACTGTTCCCATGCTAGATGTGAAAGGTTCTCAATAACAAATGCACTTCCTGCCGAAGTTCAGATGGGCCTCCTCTGCCAGCAAGGGAGCCTTCGAATTGAACCGATGTGGAGGCAAGGAAAGAGGCAGAGAGCGGGCTTGTGGAAAGCTGGGTCAAGTTTACCTGTCGACAATGAGGCCCCTGGTCGCTGTGATGCATCCAGCCTCCCCATGGAAAAGGCTCCTGTCCGCCAGCCCCCTTGGCCTCCCCACAAACCGAGGGCACCTTGGTCCCTAGCTGGTGGGATTGCTTCTACAGGAATCTGTGAAATGTTAGTCCCTTATAGGGTGGTATTCCCACCCCCCCTTTTTTTTTCTTTTCCCACTCTTGCAGAAACAGGGCCTGTGCCTTCAAGCCTGTGTTACACATATTGGTTCTGACAGCTCAAATTAATATGTCAGATGCTATGATCCTCGCTGGCGACAGGCCTTTTGACCCTATCAGCGCAATCTGCCTCCTTGATTGAAAATCTCTGCACCTCAAATTGATTCCGAGTTTTATAAACATCCTGCAGCCACGATCCAAGGAAACCACCGATGAAAAACTTGGGAGAGCTTAATCTGCCTTCCCCTGCCCCAGCCCCTCCAACCAGTAGGGCATCAGGGTGGGCGGGACAAACCAAGGAGTTCAAAGGAAGGCTTTAGAATGGACAACCTACTGGGCTGGGAGTTCCTGGGACCCCCAACTGAGCTGTGCCCCCCCCCCGCCCACATGCACCCTAAAATGCAGTTGGAATGGTTTGGTGAGGGAGAAATTGATTTGGCATCAGAAGGCCTGGGTTGTCTGGCTCTGCTACTCACTAGTTGTGTGACTTTTGAAATGTTCCTTAACCTCTCTGAGCCTTGGTTTTCTCTTTCTAAAATGCAGATAATAAGAACCACTCTGCTTATTTCAATGGGTTGCTGTAAGGATGCAGTGTGATGTGCATTCTGAAGCACTGATGAAATACAAGGACTCATGACTGGTTTTTGTAATGCACTGGGGAGATGGGTGAAACAAAATTGGCAAAATGTTAATCACTGTAGATGCCAGGAGATAAGTACATGGGCATTCACTATGCTTTTCTAATTTTGTGTGTGTTTGAATGCTGGGGGCCAGCCCCAGCAGGTCCAGGGGTCCCCAAAGGTGTGGACGGAGTCGGAGAAGAAGGAAGGACACGGGGGCAGCCGTTCAGGTGATCATCATGGTGAGGTTCTCTTTACTGTCCTATTACATCTGTATTTATACTACCCGCCTGGCACTTAGTGAAGGGGTTTTATTCCCTCCCTAACTTCAGGGGAAAATCCCTACCTGGGGAAACAACCTTTCTCGGAGAGGTGACCTTGGTTAAAACACATAGTGCCAAGAAGGTGAGCAAACATATTAAGAACAGTATGCCATATATGCCAGGTCCCTTGAAACAGCAAGGATGGACCGGCTCCCAGCATTTGAAAATGTCCAAACTACATTTTTTAAACAATACATACTGAGCCATGAAGTACATACATTTCAGAAATATGTGTGTTGAGTGTGTGTGAGTGTGTGTGAGTGTGTGTGTGTGTGTGTGTGTGTGTGTGTGTGTGTGTGCGCGCGCACAGAGAGAGAAGTCACTTCCCAGGAATCCCTTCTCCTTCTCACCAGGTTAGAGGTCTCTGCCCATTGAAACAGTCTTAACTAAAAAATGGTGATGGAGATGAAGTTGGATGAGCATAGCAAGATGCTTGCAATACACTTTTGGTTTGAAAAATAGGTTATAAAACGAACAGGGGAGGGACAGTTCCCTGACAGGGACCCACAGTGTGAAGGGGCAGAGCTCTCCACACAGGATCCCTGTCCATGAGGACTCTCCCTCCACATGTCCCAGCACCCTCCCTGGGCCTGTAGCATAGAAGTTGGAACACAAAATGATTAGGTATCCACTTTCCTGACATCTGCGCAGCACCTTGAGCCACTGCATGCAGGCACGGCTGTGGGTGGTGATCTCGGTCCCTGGTACCCAGCACACAGCACATAGCACACTGCTGAGTAAACCAGTAAGCCCACCCCTCACAACCACTCAGCCACTCTGCTGGCTTCACCATCTAAGGCAGCGGTTCTCAACCTGTGGGTCGTGACCCCTTTGGGGGTTAAACAACCCTTTCACAGGGGTCGCCTAAGACCATCGGAAAACACATATATAATTACATATTGTTTTGTGATTAATCACTATGCTTTAATTATGTTCAATTTGTAACAATGAAATTGGGGGTCACCACAACATGAGGAACTGTATTAAAGGGTCGCGGCATTAGGAAGATTGAGAACCACTGATCTAAGGCTTCCCCAAGCTTCTAGCACCTTCTGTCCTGCTGCTGCTGTCTCTGCAGTGCAGCCTCTCAACTCCACTACAGGAGACCACCCTGTCTCCTAAGGCTGCGGAGGGTGCAGGGAGGGTTTCAGGGCCTGTTTTGGGCAAGCACACCCAGGTGGTTCTGATGGGCACACACTTTGAGCAGCCCGCCTGAACACTATTAGCTGGAGCAGGTTCTGTACTCATCAGCCTGCTCAGAGTGGGTTCTGGCAGCAGCGGGAATGAAACAGTCAGCCCCCTATCATGGCTGTTCCATCTTCCTCCCCACACTGATACTGCAATAGAAGAAACGCCTTCTATTTCTTCCAAACTTCCCCAGGGCCTCAGGGTAACTTCGGGGGGAAGGGGGGCCTTCACCACCACCGCAGGGAGGTGATTCTCTCCATCCCTTCCACCCATGCACATGGCTGTTCCACCAAGCTATGCTTGGGAGGGAGAACAGGTGGGCAGGAGAGGAGGGATGATGAGGAAGGAGAAGAAGAGAAAGATTGTGACTTCTGGGTGAACCAAGAGACAAAGGCACACACACACAGTCTAAACCACAAGGGACGTTCACACTGGTCTCACTTCCTCACAGTGGAGGCTGACAGTGGTTCTCAACCTTCCTAATGCCGCGACCCTTTAATACAGTTCCTTATGTTGTGGTGACCCCCAACCATAAAATTATTTTTGTTGCTACTTCTTCACTGTAATTTTGCTACTGTAATGAATCATAACGTAAATATCTGATATGCAGGATGTATTTTCATTGTTCTCGACCCACAGGTTGAGAGCCGCTGGAATGTCATGGCTTGGCAGCCTAGCGGGCAACTCCCTGCCACTGGCCGCCTCCCTGGGGCTCTGGAGAAATAATGAACACAGGTGCCTCCTACTTTGCTTCCTTACTCTCCACTTCCCAAACTGTCACAGATCAAACTACCTTCCAGCTGGTTTCCCTGCATGTAGGTGAAATGACTCACTCCCTGCCAGTTGTGTCCAAAGAGATGACAAATGGAGACAACGTTCATGAAGACAAATTCCATCTGTCTAGAGCTTTCTCTGCAGCCGCACCTACCTGATCCCGGGTGTGTCCTGGTCTAGGGAAACACCTTGCGCCTTGGGTTCAGATCCTGACTCCCCCACATACCAGCTGTGTGGCCTGAGGCAAGTTACTTAATCTTTCTGTGCCTAAGTGTCCTCATCTATAAAATGGGAAGAGCAACTGTATTTACTTCATAGGGATGTTCAGAGGATTAGCTGAGTTCCTATTTAGAAAGTGCTTGGCACAGCATTTGACACATAATAAATGCTCGCTGTGTTAGTCATCATCATCATCGCCATCACTATTACTATTTATTAGGAACCCTTATTTCTGGCTTTCTAAAAATTGATCTCTTTCTTCTCTCCTTCCAGATCACGCTTCCCTGCCTCATCATTTACCAAGAAGTCTGTTCTCAAGGTCCAAATCATGTCTCAAATCTAAAATATGATTTTTCTTTCGCAAACTCTCTTCCTTCTTGCAGGCCAGACTCATTCCTTTGTGGTGTCTTATGACCCTCAGGACATTGGATTTTCTCCAGCAAAAGCAACAAAATATCCTTTGTTCATCTATGAGTTTGTGTTAATAATCGCTGCCAGTTTACAAAGCTCTTTTACTCCCACTCTGCCATTAATCCTTTATGGAGGTAAGTGGTTCGCCCAGGGCCCTTTCCCTTCCCGTCTGCAGCTGGTAAATGGCAGAGGTGCAGCTGGACTCCTGGCCTATCTGATCCCACGGTCAATATCCTCTCCAGACCTCACCTGCCTCCAGTGATACCCATAGACTACACCTGAGATCAAACACTGTGCAGAGAAGAGAAGCAGTTGCCCAGTGACCCAACCCTTCCCCTTCTTACCTGATGGGGTCTCTTAGAACAGCCCATCAGAACAGAATCCTAACGAAAAAACTGGTGACAAAGATGAATTTGGGTCAACATGGAAAGATGTCTGTGACGCAATGTTCATTTTTATTTCACTGTTTATTTTTAAAATAGGTTATAAAACATTATGTACAACAAGGCTTCATTTTTGTGAAAATATACACACCTACATATATAAAAAAAGGCTGACTATGGTAGAATAATAAATTTTTTATTCTTTTATATTATCTGTATTTTCTCATTTTTCCACAAAATGCATGATTATATTTGTAGTTTAGAAAAATTAGGACCTGGACAAATGGACACAGTCCCGAGGGCTGCTGCTGAGTGGAAGTGGACACATGGAGTATCTCACCTCTGTGCAGCTCTCTAATGGAGACCCATGGCAGCTCTCCTTCCAGGAAGACTTAGTTCCTTCTCAATGGCAGAGTGAGACCAGGATGGGCACCCACATGCCCGTGGAGAGAGAAAGAGCCATCACCTTCACACCATACTAACACAGGCGAACCACTGGCACGTTTTGTCATTTGATTCACACACAGCCTTTGAGATGAGTCATGCAGGCATTATCCTCTCATCTGATGAGAAAACCGAGACTCAAAGAAGTGAAGGAATTTGAACAAGATCCCACAAGGGGGAGGACCAAGCATCTATAGAGCCCATGTTTCCTGGCACTAAGCTTGCCTCATTCACACCAAGTCCTATACAATGGCCCAGGCTACTGTGCCAGGAATCTGAGAAGCCATCCTTGCCTTCCTGTCACCCAGAAACTTCCCCCTCCTGGCCTGCCTGGGAGCTTCTCACCCCCCTATCTGTCTCGGAACTTCCTGGCTGGAGCACTCTTAGCCAGGTGACTGCAGAAGAGCCCAGGTGCGGTATTTTGCTAGCACTGCTATAACAACGCACCATAGAATGGGCCACTTATACAGCAGAAATGTATGGTCTCTGGAGGTCAGAAGTTGAAGAACAAGGTATGGAAAGGGTTGGTTTCTCCTGAGGCCTACCTCCTGGGCTTATAGATGGCTGTCTTCTTCCTGTGTCTTCACGCAATCTTCCCTCTGTGTCTATCTGTGTCCAAATTTCCTCTTCTTATAAGACACCAGTTGTATTAGATTAGGGCCCACTCTAATGACCTCATCTTAATGACCTCTTTAAAGACTCTATCTCCAAATACAGTCACATTCTGAAGTACTATGGGTTAGGACATCAACATATGAATTGGGGGTGGGGATATGATTCATCCCATTACATCTGGTAAAGTCCCCCTTACCTGGAAGGATTCCCCAAACCTCTCCTGTTGGCGTTTCATCAGAAACTAGATAACCACTTATGCTAGTAACCCCTTGATTCCTGAGGGGGATGAGATGCCAGGGGAGAAAACTGGCAGTGACAAGTCCAGGGGGTGCAACACAAGGGAGCTGGGGAGATGGGTGCTGCTGAAGGCAGGTCCCTCACAGGCTGGTGTGAATTGAGGAGGGCCAGGGCCTCTGATGGTTCATGAGTCCATGGAGATAGTCATCCCCCTTGTGGTTGAGGCAGGTGTATCATGAAACATTTGTACTTATAAAGGGGAATTCTTAGAGGACAATTGCTTTCCTGGGTGGGGTGGGGGATTAGAAAGCTTGGGGACTTCCTTCCTCCATCTGCTCCCTTCCATTCGCATGGCTGTCATCAGTCCCCAGCTCCTCCTGCTGTGTTAAATAACAGAAGAAAGAGAAAGAAGAGGTGTTTCAGGGAAAGCCTTAATAGTTGATACCAGAAAAGGCACACCTTAGTGGAAACAAGAAAAGAATTCACATGCACTGACATGGTTAGGTGCCTGTGAACTTCCAGAGACACTGGGCCAGGCTCTTTTGAGGGCAGCAGGGTTGCCACAGTATAATGGGAAAGTAACTTGTGTTCTCATGCCCGGGGACCCAGCAAGCACTTTCCTCTGATCCACCACCTCCAAGGGTGAAGGCTCTGGTCTTTATAATCAGTCCTTGAGAAGGCGCTGTCACCCAGCCCACAGGGGCTGGGATCAGAGGCTGCCCCAACCCCATCTGCCCCCATTCCACTCCCATCAAGCCAGTTTGTGCATGTCCTGGCCGCTCAAAATAGACCAAGGTTCTAGAGAAAAGAGCCTGTGTCATCTTCCTTTATATTCTTAATACCTTTCCTTTCTCCCCACCCCCCCTAAAATAATAATAATAACGTTCCTAGCCCTGGGCAAGAATGAGACGTAAATATCTGATATGCAGGATAAATTAAATGTTAAATATTGGCTGAATTAAATTAAATTAAACAGGTCAAAAATATAGTCCCTTGCCAGGCCACAGTCTTCATCATCGTCATCATCGCAAGCCAATATTTCATGTTGTGTCTACATTGCTCTAGGTTCTGGAGAAGATCCATAGATCTATAAGTTCTGGCAGATTTAGAAAGAGCTTCTGGCTAATGCTTCAGGGAAGGGAGGAAAGGTAGGAATTTACTGAGCCCTTCTGCAAATTTTTGTAAAACTGGCTTTTCTCCCTTCCCATCCCACACACACCCATATACACTCATTTGAAATATTCTCAGTTCAGATAAGATGTTTCGGCCATAAATCTATCGTGGTGGGGCAAGAGGTTTTATTTAGCAATTACACAGAGTGCTATTGCACAGCAATTATCAGCTCAAGGAGGAAAGGAGCCCAGCCTGCCTATCTCCCTTATCTGCAGGCTCTGGCTGAGATGTCTGTCAGAACCAGAGCCAATAAGCTGCCTTTCAAGTTTGACATCTCTGAGGCCTGGCTACATGGAACTGGCCCTGGGGCCAGGCAAGGTGCTTCCACACAGAACTGGGACTGGGTGCCCTCCTCAGATGGAGGGGAGTGTGGTGTGGCTCCCAGAAAACCCCCTCAAAAGCAGGAGGTTTGCCTTCACCCCTAGATGTCTGGGAAAAGGGGCCTATATTGTCCTATAAACCAGGAATCCGGTCCTCCCAGGCCTCCCAGTGCCACTCGAGTCTGGGTCAGGGGCATTTGCCCCTGGAGTTTCCTCAGAGAAGGGGGCAGTTTTCCAAGTGTTCCCAATAACAGACTAAGAGCCATCATCACGGAAACTAACCTGTGCATATCACCATAAAGTTTACAAAATACCTACTACCCATTATCTCCTGAGCTATTCTTACACAACAATCCAACGAGGTCAGCAGGGCAAGTATTATACCCCTATTTTTCAGATGAGTCACATGAGATGAAGTGAATTATCCAAGATCACACAATTAGTTAATGACATAGATTAGGTCAAATCATCAGAAATTGCCAATAAAGATGGGAGATCACAGGCCTTCTTCCTCTAAATTCAGAGGGCAACAGGAGGCCTTGACCTGGCAAAGCCTCGAAGGGAGCCAGGCTGTCCACATCCGGACCACTCACAGCCAGCAAAGCCATAAATCCCATTGTGAACTTGGCAAGGATGGGGGTAGGAGCCCCACTTTGGTCCTCCTTTATCCTCCACTCCTCTCTGTGCTCCAGGACCCATGGAGTAACTGGTCAACCTCAGCCAATTCTCAAATGACCACTGAACAAGGAGCTGAGTGAAGAGGGCATTGTCACTCGCCTTCCCAGCTCAGGTTGTACTTGCCCAACTGAGAGTCTCAGTGTCGCAACTCTCCTGTCTGCGGAGATAGGATCTCTTCTCACGGCCTCAGGCACCACCTGTCTCCTCTAGGCTGAGGTCCAAATGGCCAGCTCTGCCCTTGTCCCCAGACTCCAGGACACTTCTCTAAAGCCAGCAGGACACTTGCATGGGGCTGCCTTGCCTCATTGCAATCTACATGTCTAAAATCAGTTACTCTACGCCCTTTTGCACCCGACTTTGTCTCTTCTCTCTCGCTCGCTCTCCAAGCTCAATACCTCAAACCATCTCCAAATCCTCTCTGCCCCTTTGCCCGACAGCAAAAGTCCCATCAACAATATTATCAGTATTAAATCGCACTGAGTTCTACCAGAGGTTTAAGGTGACCTACAGAAAGAGTGCTGTGGTTCATTCACTTCATGGGAAAAGCAGAGACCCAGCATACTTGCCACAGAGCATCTCTCCCCTCCCTTGCCTGTGGCCCTACCTCTAGACTTGAGCTCTGAGAGATTGAATGGTGTCTCTTTTCCTTGCCATCCTGCACATAAGACATGCCTGGCATGCAGTAGGGGCTCAGCCATCCTCCCTGCACCAGGCACTTTGAACTTACACTTCATAACACCAGTCTCTCTTCTTGTGTTCTCCAACTTTTCAAAGGAAAGCAGAAAACAGACAGAAGGGCAGGGTGTTTAGGGACCACCTTCACTCTGTCTGGCTACCTTCCATTTCTAAATCTGTCTGCTGGTTCCATTTTAAACCTGCCTGACTCCATTCATCTACCCAACCTTACTCCTTGACAGGTCCTGACAAACACACTCTAAAGTGTGAACACATAGATCTTGGTCCAGAGCCGTGTAATTCTAGAAGCAGTGCCCAGCCCTTGCTTTCCTATGGAGTAGGCAACTGGCAGGATTTCAGGGCATGAGGATCATGGGTCTCTGCCTCAAAAATGACTGTCTCTCTTCTCAGTGTTAGAGGCTATTGACAGGGAATAAAGACCAGCTCTATATAACCAAGGATGAGGCTACACAAGCAAGTAAGTCTGAATGAACTAAATATTAACTTAAATTCACACTAGGGTGTGAGTGACTGCTAGCACCTCCTTTCCTGGGAGCTAATTGATGAGGATACCTGAAAGGGCAGTGAGGTCTCTCCTTATAGCAGAAGAGGAGGGGGAATCAAAGTCCAGGCTGTTAAATTGCTTCTCCCAGTGGAGAAAGCACTGGTCTTGGAGCAGGAACAAGAATGCTAGTCCCAACTTTGCCTATATCTCATCCTAGGAATGTTGTTCTACCTCCTTGAGCCTCAATTTACAAATCTATAAAATGGGATAATTAAACTAGATGATCCCTAAGGTCCTTTCAAGATCTGGCAAACTGGGATACAGTTATTTCAGTTGTGCCTCCAGCCTTTCAGGTGTGTA
>NW_006292095.1:5422624-5453402 GCF_000327345.1 Myotis davidii | reverse complement strand
CTCTATCCACTGAGCCAAAGCAGCTAGGGCTCAGGTGTGTATTCTTAACCTAGCTCTGTACATATAACAACTATTTGTCATGAATGTGCCTAAAAATTCCCATTGTTCAGACCACAAGTCAAATAATGGGTCCCACATGCATTTAGAAACCAAGGTCATCACAACCTTGAGGAGTACAGAGAAACAGAAGACTGACTCTCAACATACTGTGAAGAACAGGAGTTGAGGTTCAATTAGACATGAAGCCAGACTCTGCAATGGCACATACAAAATTACAATAATCCCTCAGATTTGTAGAGTGATTTACCCTTAACCATCCTCTTCAATACCCAGTATATGATTTGATCATCTCATCTCTAGAACTGTGTGGAATAGACAAGGCAAGAATTATCACCCCATTTTATAGACTGAGAAACTGAGTCTCCTGGCAGCAAGTAAGTGGCAGACAGGATTCAAACTCAGATCAAGTGATTCCTCTCCCCCCCGCCCCCACCCCACCACTGCCTCTCTTTTCTATTTTCTAGCCCTGCTCCCAGATGCAAAAGCAAGCTGGTGAAAGGCAGAGGGAGATCAACTCTGGAAATAAACTCAAGTCCGAAGCAAAGACAACGGAAGCTAAAGGACCCCCCTTAGCTCTGTCTCCTCTTTCCAACCTCACTGCCACCAGGGCCTGGGAGCAGAACCCGCCCCACCACCCCCTGCTTGTCGATGCTGCCTCCCTGCAGTGGCCTTGGCGGGACAGCCCTGATCTCCATGACCTGGTTAGTTGGGTTAGTTAGCTGCTTCCCCATGATCTCTGCCCAGCCAGGGCCAGGTTGACTCCGGGATAATTGCAAAGCAGGAGCCTCCTGCTTGTGACTAATCAAGCAGGTAGGACAGAGGTAAGACAAACCCAACCAGGGAAGGAGGTGGGGGGAGAGAGAGAGAAAGAAAAACAAAGAGAGAGAAAGAAAGAAAGCCGCTTTAATAATAGGGTAATTGCCCTGTTTAGGATTACAATCTGCCAGCATTTCACTAAACTTTATGACACACGATGACAAGTTAATAAGCCAGATACCTCACTATGTGCCTTAAACAGATGCCCCAGCCTCCTTGCAGGGAAGTAACCCCCAAGCCAAAAAAAAAACAAAAAAAACCAGCAAGGTGTGGGGGGAAGGGGCCAGGAAGGTGGAGAAACTGGTTATTTCTGTTGTCAAAATGGCCCCAGCAATAAATCACCATTAATAATACTGTCATCTATCAAAGAGGAGCTCTGGTTGCCAAGGCCTTTGAAGTGGCAGCACCTATAATTTCCCACCTATAAAGGGTACCTTTGTGCATATGTCATGCTGGAAGCTGACAGGAGCAAGACGCCCAGGAGTTCATAACTTCTCCACGCCCATCCTGACAGCAAGCCCATGAAGCTCTCACTCTCTCCCGCAGCCGCAGCCGGTGGGGCCTGGAGGCCAGGCTGTCTCCACTTGGCCCCAGGTCTGAGAGGCAGGCGGGGCTGCGGGCTTCCAGCAGCCGGCATACGTGGGGGTGTGCAGGGAGGGGGCGTGAGTCCAGGTAGATCTGGGAGCTTCCAGCCCTCCTACAAACCTCCTTAGTGACTGAGTGACACCTGCTAGCCTCTCCTCAACCCTAACCCCCAAAAGGAAGGCCTGGGTGGGCCTGAGGGCTAAGGCAGTGCCCCTCAAGGGATGGACCCTGCCATCCAAGTCACCCCAGGCACCTCCCCAAACATTACTAGGTAAGACTCTCTATGGGAGGTGTGGTCATGGAGTCTACATCCTTAACAGGCTCTCCTAGGAGAGAGTTTCAAACACACAAAAGTCTGAGAGGCCTGGTCAGTGATCCCTTCCCCTCTGGCCAACCAGGAACCTGGAAGCCGTGGGAGGGCAACCATTGCTGCATGTCCAGGACTCAGGAGGAAGACAGAGCAGAACCTGGTTAAAGCTAGTTCTGGCTGCCGTGACCACGTACCAGACAGGGAGCTGGACAACCGAAGTGTATCTTCTCACAGTTCTGGGTGCAGAAGTCTAGGACTGAGGGATTGGCAGAGTGTTTCCTCTGAGGTCTCTCTCCTTGGCTGCGGACGGCCATCTCCTCCCTGCGTCTTCACCAGGTCTTCCCTGTGTGTCTGTGTCCAGATTCCCTCTTCTTAGAAGGACAGCAGTCATATCAGATTGGAGCACACCCTAATTACCTCATTTTAACTTAATTACCTCTTTAAAGACTCTACATCCGCCCTACCGGTTTGGCTCAATGGCTAGAGCATCAGTCTGCGGACTGAAGGGTCCCAAGAGGGTCCCAGGCTCGATTCATGCCAAGGGCACATGCCTGGGTTACAGGCTCAATCCCCAGTAGGGGGAGTGCAGGAGGCAGCCAATCAATGATTCTCTCTCATCATTGATGTTTCTATCTCTCTCTCCCTCTCCCTTCCTTTCTAAAAATCAATAAAATATGTTTTTTAAAAAATTAAATAAAATAAAGACCCTATGTCCAAATAGAGTCACATTCTGGGGTGCTGGGGGTTGGACTTCAACCTACAACTTTGTGGGAAACACAATTCAGACCATAACAGAACCCTACAGCTCAGAACAGGGTTGAATCCCCCCACAGATGAAACCAAGGCCCTAAAGCCACCCAATCCCAGGGCAACCTCTGAAATTGGGATAAATCTTCTTCTGAATTAACGAAACCCAGTTGTCTCCAGGGCTTCCCCTCCTGGGTGATCCGTCGCTAGATGTCAGCAGAACCAGCACTCGCACATCTTTATCCAAGGGGGAAGGGTCCTTCTCATTTCTCCCAGAGTGAAGTCCTTTTCCATGTGACTTAGACCAAGATCCCAAGTTGTCTCTAAAAGTGGCCATTTATTGAGCTCCTACCGTGTCCCTAGCACTGCCCCCAGAACAGATGTCATTTCCTTGGTACAACTACCTGTGAAGGTTAAGTACAAATGAGGAAACTGTGAGCAGTTTGCCAAGGTCCAGGGCCCACCCAGCCTGGAACCCAGGCCTCCGTCACTCCAGCGCTCACGTCTTCATCCCCTTTCTTCTCTGTCTACTCCTTTCACATGTAGCTGCTGAGCTGTCAACGTTTGAGCTGCTGGGAGTTAAGGATGAGACTTTTAACATTTTATAGAGGATTTAAAGCTACTTTTATCTGTGAGGCATTTTTCTGAAATCGTGGCCATATGCGTTTATGTGTTTTATAGAAGCACATATGCAGTTTATTGACAGCAATTTGTTTTATGATTCAGCTCAGGCTTGAGTTCCTAGGATCCCCACCCTGGGGCCAGGATCCCTCTCTGCCCATGTTCTCCCTTCTGCTGTGATTCCCTTCTCTTCTCTGGGCCTCCCTTTTCCTCCTGAGTAAATGAAAGGGTTAAGCCAAATTATTCCTGCAGCCCCCTCCCTTCATGAGCACTTCTGATTCTTCAGGGAAGGGAATAGTGCGAGTTTGCCTAAACTGTCCTTCTAGCCCTAACCAGTTT
The DNA here is from genome assembly GCF_000327345.1 of Myotis davidii. Lineage (NCBI taxonomy): Eukaryota > Metazoa > Chordata > Mammalia > Chiroptera > Vespertilionidae > Myotis > Myotis davidii. The sequence goes on along the minus strand of NW_006292095.1, from coordinate 5,449,924 downwards.
GGCTCAGTGGATAGAGCGTAGGCCTGTGGACTGAAAGGTCCTGGGTCCAATTCTGGTCAAGGGCATGTACCTTGGTTGTAAGCACATCCCCAGTAGGAGGTGTGCAGGAGGCAGCTGATCGATGTTTCTCTCTCATCGATGTTTCTAACTCTCTCTCCCTCTCCCTTCCTCTCTGTAAAAAATCAATAAAATATATTTTAAAAAAAATAAACTGTCCTTCTACCCCTTTCTGGAGGGCTAACAACTCAGCCCCATATCTTCCACCTGCCCTGAAGCGAACAGGGAGGTTCAAGGCCTCCTCTGTACCCACAGAGAAATCCCTGCGGCCACCATCACAGGGTGGGCAGGTCTGTCCAGGGAGGGGAGCCCTCTCCGCATATAATCTCCACACCACCCCCTGTGTCTGGGACCCTCCAGCTCCATCTCATTTTCTCCACCGGCCTTGAATTTCCAATGGGTGTCAGTCCCTGAGGTGTCTGCAAAAACCCACAGGCGCTGGCTCCATGGACACTTGAGACTGGTGCAGAGGGACTTCCTAAAGGGCAGGGGCCCTTTCTCAGTGTTTTGAAGCCTGATGGATGGTTCTTGAGGCCTGATACTCGGCTTTTGTTTGGAAGTTGGGAGAATGGTTCCATGGTCTGGCCTCCCTAAGGAGTCTGAGGTGTGAGATGTGAGCAAATTCTTCATCCCTCTGTGGGGCTGGGTTCAAGGGTCCTTGGGGGCACTTGTGGCTCCCAGTTTCTGTCTCCTCCACCAAGTCCATCCACCTTCGAAGGCATCGTAGCGTTACACACACACACACACACACACACACACACACACACCCCACAAGCACACACACGGGGCCACTGCTGTGCCCCTCGCTCTCGCCTCCCCTTGCACAGGCTCTGCTTCCTCTCCCACCGCAGCAAGCACGCCTCAGCCTCCAGGAGCAGGAACAGGACGGCTGTGGCTCCCGAGAGGACAGCTTCTTGGCAGACATGGGAGTGGGTGGAGCAGAGGAAATTTTTTCCTTTGAGGCCCAAAGGGCTGTCAACCGTCTTCAGCTGCCCTGGGGCCTGACAGCCACAGAGAGAGATTTACAATGTGGACAGCTTTGATCCAGGCCTCTGATAAACATCAGGAACAGTTCACTCTAAGCCGAGAGGGGAAGGGAAGAGGCCTCCAGAGGCCTAACGTCCTCTCCTCCTACATCTTAGGGGACAGGGATGTAATGGGTGCAGGAACGGGGCCCCTGGAACCACAAGCAACACGGCTCAGGCAGAGGCGACGATTCCGTCAAAAGTTAAACCGGGAAGGGGTGGAGGCGCTGGCCCCGGCCTCTGAAATTCCCTCACACTTGCTCACCTGTTCTCCCCAATGCGTTGCTGTGTTTCTGTAAACATAGAGAGACCAGAGGGAAAGGAGCAGATAAGATTTGAGCCGAGAAGGGCATGTTTCACTCCGCAGGCTTTCGGGTTTTGTTGTCCCCCTTCTTGTTGTCGATACTGTTGTTCTTAGCGATGGTGGGGGTGGTAAATGGCTGGCTTGTATTTCATCCCTGCCTCCTCTCAGAAAGGGCATAAGGCAGGACAACCTCCCTGTGGTCACAGAGCCTGGTGGCCATGCCCTTTGCCCTCACTTGGCCCCCCGGGCCGGCAGGAAAGCCATGTGGCCTGGGGAACCTCCCCAGCTCTGCCGATGGAGAAGGTAGCCCCAAAACACAGCAAAGGGGGAGCCAGGTGGTTTTATCTGGACACTTCCTCAGATTGGTTGCCTCAAGTTTAAAGTCTCAGTCACCTCCGTAAAACTGTTCCCGTCCATCCGTCTGCCTGGAGAGCAGCCTCTGTCATGGAGGGCTGGTCTAGGGCCTTCACAGAGCAGCCGAAAGGCGGGGTAATACAGACATCAGGAGACAAACTGCCCAAAAGACACCCTGAGAAACTAGCAGATCTTCATCGTGCCCCACAAACCAGCTGCGGCCCGTGCATGCAGAAATAAATACATATTTGCTGAGCACCAAATTGGGTCTAATGACCCTGGCCTGTCTCACAGGGTCATCTTGAGAAATGGCTGATGTCAGACGATGAGCGTGAGCAGCTGTTCTGCATTTGCACTCAACAAGAGGAAAGGGCCTTAAATTACAGCGGGAGGGATTAAGGTTAAACATTAGGAACAGCTTCCTGGCTAGGAGGGTTGTGAAACACTGTAATGTGTTACCGGGGACTGCTGTAGACATTCCTTTTTCAATGAGACTTTAAAGAAGAAGGAGGTTGGTGATCTGCCCAGGCAGTTTTATTAGGAACTTTATTAGGTCACCTGGTCCATCCTCCTGAAGGCCAGGGCTTGGACTAAAGAGCCACCTAGCAAGGCCTTTCCGGATACAGGATGACCTCTATGGTGCCTTACAATCCAAACGCTGTGATTCTGAAAAAGCTCAACCCACACCCTGCACAGTGAAAAGAGAATCCAGAGCCATCCATGAGACCACCTTTGGGGACCTGCTTCTAAGCCTTTGCTGGCGGTGGTCAATGTTAACAATGAGAGAATGAAATAGGTGACTAAAGCCCTCTGGAGACCAAGGGTATTTAGCGCCCACACCAAGAGAAAACCCCACACTCCAAGGGACTGAGAAATCATAAGACTGTAATATTTTATGGCCAGGAGGACAATACACTCATTTCATAATGAGGAGGCTGAGGCCTAGAGATAGCCAGTGCCTTCACACAGTTACTTTGTACAAGAGCTGGGCCTGGAAACCCCTGAGTAAGAGCCTGACTTGACCACTAACCAGCTTTGTGGCCTTCCAGCAAGTCATTCTGCATCTCTGGCCCTCAGAAGCTTCACCTACAAAATGGGGTTATTATAAATATTAAACCTAAACCACGGGGCACCGCCATCAATTCTGGAGCACTCTGGGTCTCGCCTTCCTGCTCTTACTATCATCATCCTCCATTCATGATCCTAGTCCAGCTGCCTTAAGCATAGACCTCTAACGTGGAAGCAATTCTTTTGAATTTTCACATTAAGAGGAAAAGAAAATGTTTGATCTTTAAGGCCGGGAGGTATATAATTAATCTTAGTCATCCTCCTACCCAAATCCGCTCACTTTGCAGATGAGGAGATGGAGGGTGCCCGCAGGCACTCAGAGAGAAAGGCAGGAGAGAACATGCTAGAAGGGGTCTGAGTTGGGGAGGGAATGCCAAGGGCAAGCTTTGTTGACCAGAGCCAGCCTGCTGCTCCCTGGCCCTGGGTATGATTTCAATGCATTAACTTGAAATCCCAAGTAGTTCCTCAGTGGCCTCCCCTTCCATAGCCCCCAGTCACCTGATCTTGGGGTTAACACCCAGAGGGTCGTGCAAAGACACTGACCAACTTGATGACCCCAGGGTCGGGGTTTGCTGACACCAGAGAGGACAGGTAGTGTGTTCACTGGTGTGGCCTTCCTAGTCCTTCCCTCCACTGCCTTCCTGCCTCTTACCCTCTCCAGCCCTGCCGCCACACACTCACCTTCTGGTTGAGCCCACCCACAATCTCCAAAATCAATTTCCATCCAAGACAAGAGCCATTGAAAGACACACAGGCACATTTGTTAGCACCTCCGATTTGCAAGGCTGGGTGGAAGCAAATATTATTTGATTTGATCTGCCCCCCATCATCATGCAAGAGAAGGAAACCAGGGTCAGAGAGGTTAACCAAGCTGTGCTGGTCACACGAGAAGCAGGAGTGGCAGATCTGGGATTAAACCCCGATCTCTGAGTTCTGAAGCCGGTCCTCCTTTCCCAGGGCAGCTGACCCCTGCCCTGGGGCTCCACACCTAGTCCTTCTTCCTGAATGCTCTGACATCGCTTGCCACTGCTGATGCCACCGTCATCGCCTTGTGCAAGGTCTGAGTCCACTTCTCAGGGCAATTCCACATCCCCTGGGACTGATAGAATCCCCTCCCTATCCCCTAGGTCCTGGAGTTCCAGACGAATGACAGACATCCTTGTGGTCACTTGCCTACCTGGATTTTCAAGCTTCCAGATTCTCTCACTGTGACCCTCCTGCTTTTCAGGAGGGTCCATCCCCTCACTCTGGCACCGGGCGTTCCCCTGTCTGTCACCACATCCTTGGGTTATCTGATAGGCCTGCAGAAAGGATCTCCTCAAAAGGCCTGCCGATCCAGGGGACTTTGCTTGCCTGCTGTTGGACTTGGCCAGATCCCCACCCCCACCCAGCCATGCCCAGACCAAGATGCTGCAACCACCCTGGAAACACTCCTGATAGGACCTCAGCAGCAAGCAGTTAAGAGAACAGACTGGAGTCAGGCTGACTAGCTGGGAGCTCCTGGGCAAGTCCCCTGTCTGTGCCTCAGGTTCCCCATCTATAAAATGGAAATAAGGGAACCTGCCTCATAGGGTTACTATGAGAATTAAGTGAGTTAATACGTGTAAGCAATTAGAACAGAGCCTGGTACATGGTTAGGGCAGCATCCATGTAACTAAACAAAAGTACATTCCTAGCCCTGCTGGCACGGCTCAGCAGTTAGAGCATCGGCCTGAGGCCCGGAGGGTCACAGGTTCAGTTCCAGGTAAAGAGCACGAACCTGGGTTGCAGGTTCAATCTTCGTCCCCTGCTGGGGCCGTGCGGAAGGCAACCAAAGGATGTGTCTCTCTCATCTCTCTCTCTCTCTCTCTCTCTCTCTCTCTCTCTCTCTCTCTCTCTCTCTCACTGACCTGGGTATGTGAGTCATTCTGCATCTCTGGCCCTCAGAAGCCTCACCTACAAAATGGGGCTCTTACTATCATCATCCTCTCTCTCTCTCTCTCTCTCTCTCTCTCTCTCTTCCCTTTCCCCCTCCTTCCACTCTCTCTAAAAATCAGTGGAAAAAATAGCCTGGGTGAGGATTTAGCAAACAAGAAAAGTACATGCCTAGACCCTGTAGTTTTAAAATCACACACTAGGAGTCCAGCCAAGGCTTGGGAATCTGCAGGTTCGAAGACTCCTCTCTCCCAGTAAGAGAGTCTTTCCAACCACGGCACTGGAGGGTGAGCATCCACTTCTGGAATACCTGTAAGGATGGGGAGCTCACTACCTCCCAGCAGACTATCCCTGTGTTGGGCAGTTTTAACTTGCTTTGCTTGTTTTGTTTTTACACTGAGCTAAAGGCAGCCTGCCCCGAGTGTCCGCCCCCTGGCCTGCGACCCAAGCCTGCTCCCTTCCGTATGACAGGCCGGCCCCACGTTCCCCTCTCACCCCAGCTCTGGGCACCCGCGCTGTGCCCGTGATTTACTGGTGGATTCTATGCTGGCAGGTAGTGCAAACCAGCCTAGCACATTCCTGCCTGCTCCCCGCACCTTTCGTCTCCGAAGCCCCATGGCTGGCATACCAGCACGCACACCCCGTGTTGACAGCTCCCGGGGCAGTTCAGCCAGGCAGGCCGTGGTCCGGAGCCAAGTGGATGGTGCCCAGGGACAAAGAAGAGAGTGTGGGCTCTGAGGAAGGCCTCCAAGCACAAGTTCAACGACAGGGAAGGGAGAGGCTTTTCCAGAATCTGCCTTAACACGGGCAGAATGGACAGGTGGCGGGCATCTGGGAGGCACCAGGAAGTCTCTTGCCCTTTTTAAGGTCTTGTGCTTTGGGCTTAAGCATGGTCCTCTCCCTCTATTCCTTTATTCAGTGTAGAGGTTGATGGAAGGGATAATACAGAAAGCCTGTGATACTTTGGTGCAAATGAAACAGATGATTTGGGAGAGTAAATGACAGGACAGGGTACCTGGGGAGAGAGAAGATTCTGGAAATTGGAGGAAAGGGCACACTCCCTCTACCTCTCAGCTTGCCTGGAATGATTGAAAGGGTGAAGATAACATCTCTTTTAGGGACTAACATGTGCTACGCACTGTCCTTAACCACTGACCTAAATCAGCGATTTCCAACGGGTGGGTGTGCCATGAGAATTTTCAGATGTGCAATACCTGACTGGTTAGTCAGGGGCACTGACCTCATTTCCCTTAAATAGTCAGATTTTTAAAAAGATACCAGCCAACACAACAATAGCCGTCTGGTCTGAATGAATCAAAATTGTACCTATTTTTCCCCCCCGGTCAGTGTTCTCAGTGGTTAGAGCATCGACCTGAGCACCGAAGGGTGGCAGGTTCGATTCCCAGTCGAGGGCACGTACCTGGGTTGCAGGTCTGATGCCCAGCCCCGGTTGGGGCATGTGCAGGAGGTAAATCATCGGCCTCTCTGAGTGTCGGCTTCCCTGTCTGTAAAATGAGGAGAACAGCACCTGACTCCTAGGGTTTGGGGCATGATGGAACCAGTTACTCTTTGTAACACACTTAGGACAGTGAAGGGTGTGTGTCACATATGAGAGCCGCCGAGAGCTCAGATGGGCCCCGAGTGGCCACGCTGGGTTAACCTCACAGCTTTTCCAAGCCAGACATCCGGCCGCAGCTTTAAGTGCTCCCCTCTGGGGTACAGGTGCCTTATGAGCAGGCGAGAAATGCTTGCAGGCCCCAGAAGTCAAAAGACCATTGAGGGACATGGGGACTTCTCCCCAGGCTTTTTAGAGAGGTTGAGCTAAAGGTTCTAAGTGCTCAGTGTCCAGTAAACCACTCGTACAGAGGAATAGAAGCCAGCAGGGACCAACAGGGACCAGCAGGGACCAGCAGGAGCCAGCAGGGCCCAGTAGGAGCCAGCAGGGCCCAGCAGGTGCCAGCAGGAGCCAGCAGGAGCCAGCAGGAGCCAGCAGGAGCCAGCAGGACACAGCCACCATGTGCCTTAAGGGGTTCTTGCAGCAGGAGGGCTGATGGCCCTGGGTGTGCATGAGAATGGGATCTTCTCCACTCTGCCACACATGCTCCCATGACGTATAAACACTTGTATCTCCTTATCAGCACAGTTTCTTAGCTGCTCAGAACAATGCTTGGTATCAACCCGTGAGGTGAGAGAGCTAGAGAAGCTGCTAGTCAGAGAGAGAAGGGTCCCTCCACCATCAAGCAGGCACACACCACTCAAATTACTCTTCTCAACCCCCAGCTTTTATGCAGGATGTTCTTTCCAGCCAGGCCACCATCCCCAGACTCCATTTGAAATGAAAGCCCAGCTCAAGTCCCTTCTCTTTTGAGGAGCTCCCCTCCCCAACTTCCACCACCACCCACACATCTTCCTGCCTCCTCTGGCCTCCCATCACAGGCAGCTCCTCAGAGCTCAGCAGGCATGGTTCTCTGAGTCTGAAGGAAGAGCACAAAGGCTCTGCATCAGCCAGACATGGTCCATCTCCCCTTTCCTAGCTCAGGTGCTTAACATCACTGAGTCTTGCTCTCTTTGCTCTAAACAGGGGGTAATTACAGTACATACTTACATCCTGAGAGCTAAGTGTGAAACACAACATGTGCCTAACACAGACAGCAGAGTAGAAGATGTTACCTATGGATGTAGTTTTATTTTTCCAGCAAAAGGCAGCTCATGGAGTATTGGACATAAAGTCATTTCTCAGTATTCACGGGAGATTGGTCCCAATACACCCTGGAGATATCAATATCGGAGGTTGCTCAAATCCCTTATATAAAAATTGCACAGAACAATGCATACAGTCGGCCCTCCAAATCCACAGATCCCCAACTGTGGATCAAAAATACTGGTTGCTATTTATGGTTGGCTGATTCCACAGATAAAATCCGTGTATAGGGAGGGCTGACTGTATTCTTCTTGGAACCCCCTGGGCACAACCAAGTCACTGGTCGGCTGGGTAAAGATGAGTTTCAGCTCCGTCACAAGCTAGCTGTGGGCTCAAGGCGCACTGCTTCACCTTTCTGGGCTCAGTTCTCTGATCTGGGGGTGTTCAGCAGCCTCTCCTGACCCAAAGCGCAGAATGATTGACAAACGCAATCGCAGTAGCAAAGGGGCGTGGCAAAGTGCACAAAGGGGCGTGGCAAAGTGCGCCGGAAGTTATTCAGACCTGGGACCTAGGTTTGAACCCCGGCTCCACCATGACCAAGTCACACATCCTCTCAGGCATCCGTTTCCTCATCAGTAAAGTGAGGGTGACAACACCGACGTCACAGCACTGTTATGATACTTACATGGCAGATGTAAGCAAAACCCCTGGCATGTGACGGACGTGCAATAGATGCCACCGGTGGTGGAAGTTGTTGTCCGTTTGATTCTTATTGTTACTATGAATCCCAAGAGTAAAAGACAAGTAAGGTACAGAGAATTCAAGCCACAGCTTCTATAACAGAAATGACTTAAGATCGCTGCCTCTGATAGCACGGGTGGTAAAAATTTGAGAAATAATGAATTACATGAACCCCAGAATTTCCTTTATCGCTAATGCTCAGTGTCCGTGACTGAGCTGTCCGCCATTCCCAGACCTCCCCGGCCCCAGGCGCAGAAAGAAGCTGACCAGTTTGCACTCTGCTGTCTGTTGGCCCAAAGACCCACAGTGCTATCTGGGCTTTACCTGGCTGTCCACTCAAGGTCCCCAGGCAGCCAAGGCACAAACCCAGAAGGACACCTATGAGACCTGGTCCCTCTCGGGTCCGAAATCATAGCCTCGCTGCCCCTGGGGCTTCTCTGCCTGGCCAAAGCCCATCTCCAAAGAGCAGAACTGTTGGACAGGAACCCAATGGCCTTTGGAGTTCCTGGGCTGAGGCAGGCAGCAAGTGTCCCGGGCCTGTCCCCCAGCCAGGAGGCCACTGTGGCCATCCAGGGGAGGACCTAGGTGGAGGAGAAGGGAGAGTAAAGAGTCCTCTGGGGACGAGGAAAGGAGTGGACATGAAACCTCTTTCCCCACTCTGAACATTCCCCAAGCCTGCTCTGTCCCCACCCCACCCGCCCTCCCCTGAGGCCACACTGCAGCCACTTAAGCCTGGCCATTTGCCAACCTTCCATTGTGGACTTTAGGTTGGGGAACTGAGCCGCTTCAAGGTGCTGACCTTCCTGCCAGGGCCAGAATCAACACCTGTCACAGGCATGAGCGCTAATGACAGGCCCAAGTCAGTGGCATTAAGGTTAACACCTGCATTAGTGACATGCCTTCCAAAGGTCAGTGGTGCCCATTTAAGCAACTTGAGGGGAGGGCAGGAGGGAGGGGGGACTTGCCTCCCTTCAGTCCAAGCAGGTGGCTCTATTCCTGGTGCTAAAGCTCTCCCCAGTCACCCATGTAATTGAAGTAACTGGAAGGACTCTCTCTCCCTCTCTCTCTGGAGCAAGAGGAAGAGGGGAGAGGGGAAGGCACATTTGTCTTAGGAAGGCTCTGCTAACTTGCTGCTGGGAAGGTGGGCTCTCTCTGTGTTCCGGGAGGGGTGGCTTGTTGATGCCAGTACTGTAGCTCCTGGAAATGTTCTCCTGCTTCCTGGTAACGTGAACTAAGCCCAGAATCAGTATATGAGGTCAGACCCACCATCCCCTTTATTGGGCCCCCAGGACCAGCTGGCCCCTGCCCCTTCCCTCAGGCACACCTCTCCCCTTGGACTCTGCCTGTTCAGTTTCTGGGTCTTTTAATCCTCACTGCAGCATCCTCCCCCTGCCACCCACAGAGAGCCCACATGTCTCCATTGTGGAACCTTCAGATAGCTCCTGACTTGGTGAGAACAGGAGAGATTTGAACTAAAGACTTCCCCAAGCAGAAATAATCACCCAAAGACAAATCAAAGACTTCTAAGTGGGAGGGAGTGCTGGGTGGCAGGTAAGTTTATAAATGTCAGGCCCCACACTGGTTCTTCAGAAACAGCAAGGCATGGTCACTTTCCTTCTAGTCACTTAACAGTCGAGAAAAAGGCATGAAGGGTCAGTTTTGTGCCAGATACTGAGCTAGCAACCAGAGGAAAAAGACACAGCCTTTAGCAAAGGAACTAAAATATAGTTGGGTAGATTAAGGATCTTTGCTACAAAGGGCAAAGTGATAGATGCCTAAACAGAGGTACAGATAAAGAGCCGTGGGAACAAAAAGAAGGGGCAATCCATAACCCATGGGGAGAATGAGGGAGGGCTTCTTGGAGGAGGTGGCATTTGTGGATAAGGATAAGATGTGGATGTGAAGCAATGGGGACAGCACATTTCCCATGGAAAGAACAGCGAATGCAATGCTCTGTAGAGGGGAGGTGTGACAGATGCTCCTGATGACAGTAGGCATCATGGCCCTGGATGTGCCAGGCATTGACCTAAAAGTTGGGAAGAATGTATACAAAAATAACAGCTCCATTTCTAGAAAGTGGAACGGTGTCTGGGGGGTAGGGGGGGAATCCAACACTGATTTTTTTGGGGTCTGTGCACGTGATGCATGGTGGGTGGTGTTATTATTATAAAAAGTTGTCAGGAATAAACCACAGACCTCCCCACAGATGCCACTGCCAGATGGGAAGACTGGCAGTATTTTGACCTCACTTGCACCCTGTACTCCAGGATTCTCAAAAAGCCTGTCCCAAAGAGCCCAAGTGCTTCCATCAGCAACACGGAGATGGGAGAAAGGATGATCCAGAAGCACCCAAACCTTAAGTAGCACCCTCTGTCTCCCATCAGGGCAGTTTATTACTCACCCCACAAATTACATTTCCCCTCTCCCACAGGCCTCCAACTCGCCTCGTGAGGCCATTGTCCAATCGGGGCAAAGTGAGACCCCAGTCACACAGCTTAGCTCAAAGCAGAGACCAGGGTGATGACGGTGGCAACAGGTAGTACTTATTGCATCCCAGTCCACTGCTAAATACAGGCTAAGACTATTGCTCATGTAACCCTCACCTTATTATCATCTCCATGTTATAGGTGAGAAAACTCCAAGAAACTGAAGGAATTGCCGAAACTTACACAGCCAGTTACGTGGTGGGGACAACTCTCAAACCAGTCCATTTCGACCCGAAACCTCAAGGGCAGTCTTTCACTGCCATAGCCAGATGCAAATGGGCTTCAAGGCCAGGATCCGGAAGGACTGTGGCTGGGTGCGAGGGAGAGGACCCCCCGGGAAGGCTGCTGAGTGGGTGGAGAGCCCAGCACACTTCAGAGACCATTTTTCTCTTTTGCAGGAGAGAGAACTTCCCAAGGACTGGCAGGGAGGAGAGCCCTGGGATCCACCCCATGTTGGTCTGAAGACGGATTCCGTGTGGGGAGGGCGATGAGAGGAGAAGGGAAATCAAAGCAATAAAACTTCCCCTGCCACCTAACGCAGGTAACCAGGGAGAAAACAGCGCCGGCAGCAGTGTACCCCTCGATCCATATTTCATAGGAGAGACGATAACAATTGGACATGTCACTCCCGAAAACCAGAAACTCAAAGCAATTTTAGATGAACTTTCAGAATGATGAAACAAATGGCCATGTTCGTGTTATACACCAAATAAATCACACCAAAATGATAGTTGTAATTCCCAAAAGTACACAGAGAATTGATTTTACTATGACACTTATCATGATGAACGGGTACACCCCTGCATGGGCCCATCTTAAGTGTCTGCTGCTTAACCCCTGTCTCGCGGGTCCAGCTCATTTCCTCGCAGGGTCCCCCCCCCCCCCTCGCTCTCTGAGCCCTGGCATGCAGAGTCTGACTCCAGGGGCCAGACCGAGACCTGGCTCTGCCCGTGGGTCCCGGAAGCTGTATCACCACCAGCTTCCAATTCACCCAGTGAGCACAGGGACACGTGGGTCTGAAGCTGTCCAAGCTACTATCTGACATGGAAAAGGGGCTTGCTGGCTAAGTCTGTGTCTCTGTCTGAGACCTGGTGTTGCCTGCGTCACCTTCATAATTACCTTTGCGCTGGGCATCATTAGGCCTCTTTTCAGATGATTCATGGAGGCTCGGAGAGGCCACCTTACCGAGAAATTTGAATCAGGTCTTAGTAACTCCAAATTGGATTCTCTTCCCAACACATTCTGCTGGCAATTGAGCTGCTAAGACCCTTCACCCAGCGCTGGGCCAAAACTTCATTCATTCACTCATTCATTCATTCTGGGGTCAGCAAGTGCTTATTGAGCATCTATTAGGTGCCAAGCACTGGGTTGAGAATACCATAGAGAATAAGACACTATTTCTGTGTCACAGAGCTCACCATCCAGCTCAGGGCTTGACACAAATGAATGAAAAATTGCTTCGGGGCACATGCATGGTGCTGTCCCACGTTAAGGGGCAACTGCCTGGGTCAGGAAGGGCAGAGGAGGCTCCCCTGAGGAAATGACAACTGAACTGAGAGCCCAAGGATGAGATGATGTCACCAGGCGAAAGGACAACTGCACAGTGGGGAGCAGGGCCTAGAGGCAGCCGAAGGGGCTGGAGAGGAAGAGGAGGGCAGGGAAGCCGCTGTTAGAGGAAGCCAGAGGCGGGAGGGCTGAGCCTGCACATCAAGGAGCTTTTTCCCATCGTGCAACCCCTTCAAGGCTTAAGCAGAAGGGACATGATCAGATCTCTGTCTCCAAAGCTCACTCCGGTGCTGGTTCAGGAACCGCGCCAAGCTTGGTCGGGTTGAACAGAGGCTGAGCTCAGTTTAGATTGGGGGCCTGGAAGGCGGAAGGCCTTGCATCCTCACGAGAATATTTGCATTCTGCCAACTGGAAGTCAGAATTATATCGCTCGCCATCAAAGGCTGCTGTGAGGCTTAGAGAACAAAGAGTAGATAGAACCTGTTCTATAAAATAAGCTATAAACATCAACTCAGGACCAAATCAAAGAGAGTTGCTGAAAATAAAAATAGATGATGTCTGAGTTATTGTCATAAACAAAATCTTTAGCTCTGTGGTGCCGGTGTTTTTACACTTCTAACTTCAGAGCTAAGATAACGTGAGCTGTTTCGTTTTGTCAAGGGTGTTTTTCTGGCTTGGTTTGGTTTTTGTCTTTTGTTTCCTTAATGTAGCTAACACAATCCCAATGCCACCCCTTACTTTGTGACCTTGGACAAAAGCCTTAACTTCTTTGAACTTCCATCTTCCCTCTGGCTCTAAATTATGATCCTGTGACATACAGAGATTCTGCAAGTGACACGCACATTTACATCAGACAGGGAATGCCTGTCACATTCAGTCACTGAGGATTTACAGTCAGTCCTACTCCAAAGAACAAATAACAGGAAAGGCCTTCTGACCCCCACACCCCTGAAGCACAGGCCCCTGGGCTCAAGGAGTCTGACTCAGAGCAGAAGACATACTTTTAAAGCCACAGCCATGACAAACATGCCCCACGGTTTCAAGAGGTGTAATGGAACAAAACTGTCATCCCACAATTGCAAAAGAACAAAAAAGCAGGACTCAACTAAGTACCTCCCAGTAAGTTTCTTCTCTCTTGACTTCTCCAAGTAACAAGGCAAACACTTGATGAACCAAACTCCAAAAGAGAGAAATTTTCGTAATGTTGTTCTTGGGCCCAAACGAATTTAGAGGAAGACGATTACAGTGACCACAGTATAACTTAGCAAAAACCTAGATCCAGGCTCCTACCAGAGGCCTTTACACTAGTAACTTTCAAACTTAAGTAGCAAAGGATGAGAACACAGTTAAAGGAAGAAATGTCTCACCAATCCCCATGGGGTTGATTTAAGTTATTTTAATACATACAAATACTAACTAGCTATAAATCCTTATACCTTAAATCCGTAAGAACTCCTAGCTCTTATGCAAACATAAAATAAAACAAGTTTATAGAAGAAATGCAATTAAAACTACCAAACCAACACAAGTAGTATTAACCACATTAATTTGCTATAGTGAACACTGATGCTTTGCAGAAGCTGTCTCCAGTGTTGGGCTTATCAGCAGAAACATGTTATTGTCAGCTCAGTCCTTTGGACTTTAACATGATGGACCATCATTTAATCCAGAGGTTAGCAAACCTTTTCTGTAAAAGGCCAGAGTGTAAATATTTTAGGCTCAGTGGACCTAGCCTAGGGGCCCTGTCACTACTCAATTCTATCGTTGTACCATGAAATCAGTTGTGGGCAATGCAAATGCATGGGCCTGGCTGTGTCCCAATAAAACTTTATTTATGAAAACAGGTGCCAGGCAGGATTTGGCCCCAGGACCATAGTTTGATGACTCTTGATTTCATCCATCATCTTTATTATGTCATCATTTGGCTTTTTGCCTTTTAACAACAAATTTCACCCTTAACTATTGATTTATTATTTTTATGGGACAGTCTATTCAATAATTCACTCCAAAATGCAACCTTGAAAAAATTAACAAAATTTTTCTTGCGTATTTACCATCATTGCTAAAGAATTGATATTTTTTTTAAAGGCAGGATCTGAGCCATATACCCTCTCAAGCGGAAATGGGTACATTTGGGTTCTGTGTACCTAGAGTCCCGTGGACCACGTGGCAGCTCAGTTCTGTCATTTCTTCTATTTGAACTACCAATTGGACATCAGTGACATCTTTTACCATCATTGGACATGAACATATTATTTAAGATTGCCAGACTCTGCTATTTTCTCTTTATTTTAGAATTTAGTTATTCAAACAATAAATATTGAGTACTTACAAATGCCAGGCACTGTTTTCAGTACTTGAGATCTTAAGTGAAAAAAATAGACCAAAAATTTTGCCTTCACAGATCTCTCATTCAGATGGGAGAATGAGCAGTAGAGACAGACAATAAAAATAAAAATTTCTCATTAATACATACAATGTGTGATTTTAATGAAATCAAGTGAAGGTCTATATTAAATAACTTAAGAAATCGGCCTCTTGCCTTAGCTGGTTTGGCTCGGTGGATAGAGTGTCAGCCTGTGGAGTGAAGGGTCCCGGGTTCGATTCCAGTTCAGGGCACATACCTGGTTGTGGGCTCAATCTCCCGTGGGGGTCATGCAGAAGGCAGCCAATCAATGATTTTCTCTCATCATTGATGTTTCTATCTCTCCCTCTCCCTTCCTGTCTGAAGTCGAGAGATAGATAGATAGATAGATAGATAGATAGATATATCGTCCTCTTCACCTCAGAAAGTGATCCCCGATTGTGAAGTAGTATCCCAAAGACAAGTGTGATGTTTCACCCAGTGCAGGAATTCCAGGGCCGCAGGGAGGGAATGTTTATTTTGTTCTGCCACTTGGAGAGGTCAGCCTAACAGGAGCCAGGCTTACTCACCAAGCCGTCAGGGGCTCCTTGAGTGCCAATGTGGTCGAAACACAAATGTTCCAGAACTGAACTGGGCAGCACCACTTGGCACATGCAGATGCCCCAGAACAGATGCTGGGACTGTGGTTGAGGTGGTCTCAACTCCCTCACAGCCCCTCTCAGGACAGCCCGGAGAAGACAAAAGCAGGCCTCTGAAGGCCTGGGTCAGGTCCTGGCCCTGCCACTGGCGACTGTGGATGTGTCAGCCACCCTGTCTTGAGTCTCAGTTTCCCCAATTGGAATTCTGGAAGGACAGGAATGCATTTCCTGTCTCCCTTAAAGAATTCTTAAGAAAACCAAATGAGATAAATTATGAAAGAATTTTTAAAATAAAATAGCTGAGAGCTGGTTTGTCCCCAGAAGGAAAAAGGGGGCCCCCAACAAGGCAGGTTTGTACCAGTATTGATCTGTAGCATCGCCCCAGGCCCCTTCTGCCCACTGGGCCTGGTCATTCACACTGGGTTCTCCCCTTTGGTCAACACTGTACACAGGTGAACAAAAAATATAATTTGTAAGTGTATTGTTACTTTTTTATTGTTATCACTATTATTATGATATCAATGTGTTGGAAGAACTGAAGTGCAAATTTCTAGGCTGCTCACATAGTCGAATCCTCTTTACAAAGGAGAGACCCTTATCTCTATCCACATTCATCTTCACTTCATGAGCATAATTAGTTACCAAGCCTAAAGATTTTTTCTCTTTTATTTTTTTCTGGTTTGCCTTTTATAGACTAACAATATACATTACTCTTATTATCTTTTGCTTTAATCAGTTTCAAATAACTATCCCCCAAGCCCTATGTCTATTGCATTTTCCCTGGGGCTTTGGAGAAGAAAAAGGCAAAGCGAAACAGAACTCCATGGCCCTGCAGACTATATTTCTGCAAGGTCTCGGAGTTGAAGGTGAATGAATATTCATATTTACAGAATATAAATGGGTGGGAGGACTTCTTTCCTAAAAGCTCCAAACCAAACTTGACACATACACCCTCATCCTATTCAACCCTGCTGTGTGAAAGCAGAGAATCAGAACAGAGCATCCATCACTTATTAAGCCCCATTACACGGATCACACTGCACTACATGCATCAGTATCAACCAGGATGGTTCACAGAACTTCCACTGAGGGACAATCACTCTACTGTACACAGCCAGGAACCCAAAAATGTCCCCTTTTCTCTGTTTTTCTCTCCCTCCAACTGTCTCTGCCTGTCCCATATCTCTGACCACAGAACTAGTTGTTCTCATAGCACCTGGGGCAATAGCCCGAGGTCTACAAAGCCTAATAATAATGGGGTTCCAAAGGGGACTAAAAGACCACCCTCCACCACCCCTACCTCCCCACCACCAGGTACCCCACTCCCAGGAGGCAAGCCCAAGCCAGATGGCCCCTAAAAACCAACTCCCCGAAGATGACAACATCTTCCCTTTGCAGTCTGATTTTTTTTTCTTTAATATGTGTGTTGTGTGCTTTTTCCCTTTGTCAAAAGAGCACAAGCCTTTCATTTTGCCTTTTATTTGTCTTGCTGCTGGTACAGTGAAAATGTATTGGCTTTTCAGTTAGTGATTACACATCATCACATACCCAATTTATAACACCATGCCCCAAAGAACAGATGTAATAAAGCAAGGGCAGGAAGTAGCAACCTTATAAAACCGAGCTGCGGACTCAAAGGTCTTTGCATGTGTGCAGGAGAGAGAGCAGTGGCGGCACAAGGCCTGGGAACTTGTATTTTGCAAACAATGGCAGATGTTATGGACCCAGCTCCAGTGGGTGGTTGGGACAGGGGATGAAGAAAGGGGGAGACCTAGTTTCCCAGCCCAAGGGGCTAGGTGTGCACACAGGTGAGAGATGCTATGTGTTGCACAGCATTAAAGGGAGCATAGAAGGAGATAAAGCAGGAAAAGCACAAGTTCTGGCACATAGGAAAGACCCAATGCATGGTTGTTATCTGTTTGTTACCATCAGAGGTCAAAATAAAATAGAAGGGATGGTTTTGAGTCCTGGGCCTGCCATCAGTTACCTGTGAATATCACTTTACCCCTCTAAGCCAGTTTCCTTGCTTAGTTCTGGGGTTGGTTAGCAAAATGGAGATCATAAACCTGCCTCTGTGGACTATTGTGAAAGTTCAATAAAATGTGGCTGTGCGGCCCCTCACACCTCTGACCTGTGTGCACACCTCGTACGTAGGAGACATCTGAGTCAAGGTAGTACTTGTCATTATCTATACGGCGGTGGTGGCCACCTAGGTGGTTTCTAAAGGCCCCACCAGCTCCTGCCACCTCTGTCCCTGTTGTTCTTACCCTGCCCCATGTCCCACTTAAACACAAGCCAGGCCCTTCCAGGACAAAACCTCTAAAGTGCCCTCCCTGGCCAGGGTTGCTAGAGACAAGCTTCCTCGCTAAGATCTCAACGCACTTTTAAAGTTTATTGCCACTCACTTCTCCCACAGTTTTTATAAACCAGACCCCAGCTTGGCTTGCAGTCACAGAGCTGGAGTCTCACCCTCTCCCACAACCTGAAGAAATTCTTGGAGGACCAAGAATGGATGTTTGAGGAAAACTCCAGAACAGACTCGTTGATGTCACACTTTGAGAATCTGAGTAAACAGCTTATTCATTCGTATTTTAATTTTCCGCGTTTATTTCTGAACATAAAAATAATCACAGAAAATACCAAAAGGCAAATATATAGGTAACATAGCTGTGACTAATATATACATGACTTCTGTTAACAGCTTTCACCGGTTTATTTCAACATAGTTGAAGTCAACCTGTATAAAACATTTTACATCTGTTTTCCAGTTAGTGTTACATGTTACTATACAATTAATTTCCCATATCATTAAAAACCTTTCTAATGATATCACCTTTAATGACTCCATAAATACTCCCTCATTTGAAGTCCACTAATTTATCTAACCTTTCTCCTACTCTTGGCCCTTGAGGTTGTAACCTCTTTTTAACCCAGTAACCTTTGAAGCAGCGTGAGTACACTGTTCTTGACCAGAGGTAAGGAATCTGCAGCCAGGGCCACAGGTGCCTCTGCCCCGCCCCAGCTTCCCATTAAGGCCCTGCTCTAATTACAGGATGGAGATCAGAAAGCCGCCTCCATGCTGCTCTTTACGCACATGTCCAGAATTAACGTTTTAATGGCTAAAGAGCAGTGCGCTGTTACTCTCACAGACACCATTTTAGTCAATAAGGTAGGTGATCTAAATTGCAGAGGAATCATTTTTTACTAGAATTCTATAAGGTTTATTGAACGAAATACAACCCATAAATCTTTCCTTTTTTTCTTACCTTTGATCTAGACTATCTTAGGCCAAATTCTTTTGATTGCAAGGATCAGAAGCCCACTCAAATGAGTTCGAATAAAATGAATTATTGCAAGGATACACAAAGGTCCCAGAGGAAACCAGGAAACATCTAATGGGGCCTCAAGAAGGGCAGAAAGCAGGGATTTGCTCTCTCACTGTCTTTACTCACAATGATTTCTCTGCTCTTTTCTGGGCCCCCAGTCCCTTCCCCTCCTGCCTGTTGTCTTTGAGTTTCAGTGGCTCTTACATTCAGCAAGGACATGGTCCCCAAATGGCTCCCCTTATCCCAACTCTATATGGCCTTTCAGCACATGTGCCCAGCACCAGTCAGAAACATCCTGCTGGCTCCCGGTTCGGACTCCCCAAAGAGGGACTTTTATTGGCTCCGGAGAATATTGGTCCCAGGCCACAGAAGCCGTTGATCGTTCTCTGGCCAGCCCATAGTCAAGCCAATACCAAGTTTGGAGGGAAATGAGGAGAAACAGACACTCTCACACACTTCTGGGTGGAAGTAGAAATTGATACACCTACTGTGTAAACCTATTTGACAATTGCTATTCGTTCTGAGCCACATACATACGCGATTCCACTCTGGGGTATATGCCAAAAAGAAATGCAGGCAACATGACGTTATGTGGAAGTGCCAAAAACTAGAAACAACCCAAATCTCCATCAGCATAGAATACCATGGTATAGTATATAGCAATGCACACATGTAAACTACTGCTACCTACAACAACATGGGTGATTCTCACAAGCAAATCAAGCCAAGCACACACAAAATACATATTGTCTGATTTCACTTATATAAATAGTTCAAAAAGAGGCCAAACTAATCTATGTTGTTAGGAGAAGGGTTGTGGTCGTTTGGGGGAAGGAGGTAGGGAGGGGATTATGGGGTCCTGCTCATGTTCTAGCTCTTCGCCTGAATGGTGGTTACATGAGTGGCTTCACTTTAGGGCCGTTCACCAAGCTGTACACTGTGACTTGGGCAGATATTATACATTAATTTTTAAATACTCAATTTTTACAAAAGTAATTACCATACAATGTAACTATCCCAAACATTCGTGTATTTCATGTACAGCTATGACTCCTGTGGACCAGAAAGGTTAAGTGATTTCCCCAAAGTCACACAGGTAGTTAGTGGTAGGCCAAGTCAACCGAGATTTTAAAACTCCTAGGCCAGTGCTCTTTCTACTATATTCTGTTGCTTCCATCTACATATCAAAGCCTCAACCACAACCCCTACTCCTGGCAAGACTGATCAAATATGCCTCCACTTCACAGAAAGAAGAAACAATTGATATTCAAGACATTTTTTTTGAGTCATGAACTAACCTTGATGTAATGACAGCACTGTAGTGGGCATTAGCCAAACTCAACACTCAATTCTTTTGCCTTGCATATATAAGTCATTCCTGCACAAACACCTCATCAAGAAGGCACCAAACCAAGGCAGCCCCCCTTCCACCAGCCTTCCTAGACAGCTGCTGCGCTGCTGACCTCATGTCTGATATTGCTGCTTTGGCAAGGACGCTGTCTTGCTCTTCCCAGGCCCATTGTTGCTTTAAGGATCTATCTGATTCCACTTAAAACAAAAATAAAATGCAAAATTCTTGAACTAAACTGAGAAAAGACAGAGAGTCAACTCACCGGGTTGCACCTGGATTTTAGGCACCTCTTGAGATTGTGGGTGTCTCGTGGGAAGGAAGAATAGAGAGCTTCGTCCCAGGAAGAGTTTGACATCACTGAATCCATCACAGTTCAAAGAGACTTTAAAGTTCAGCTTCTAAGAGCAGAGAATAATAAAGACAACACTTGGGAAGCATTTTACAGGTGCCAAAGCCTTTTCCCATTTCTCAGCTGAGGCTCCCGGCAATCATTGCAGGTAAGATAGTGCCATTACCCCCTTTAGAGACAAGGAAGTCAAAACGCAGGCGGTTTGCAGAGTTACTAAGTGGTGGCCTCCTGTTATTAGTATCAGGTTAGTTGAGTCCAAATTTCAAGCTCTTCCCACCTGCTTCACTCTAAACCACACCTGAAATTTGTCATCACTACTTCTCAAGAAGCCTGGGAGCCAGAGAACAATGGGGTTCCAAGAAACCCAACTAATGAATATGTTAGCCCAAGAGTCTGGCTGGTCCCATGCTAACTGTCTGTGGATTTTTAGAGATGCCTGTGTGTCCATAACACACTGCATTTAGAGTACCCGCAGTCCGCCGTCTACGTCTAACCACCACAGAAGGCTCAGCCAGTTTGGTTGCAGCCCAGGTCTGCATTAGGAGCATTACAAAGTGAATGGAGACGAGTGAAATCAGCACAGGGGTGCAGCCCTCACACCCTTTGTTATTTCTCGCCATAGATGAAATGCTGCCCGCCTAGTGCCAATATCTGCAGTTATCAAAGGGCCCACTGAGCTGACTCCTGCAAAGCCACAGAGCAAATCAATGGGACAGCACGGCCTGGAGGGTGGACAGTGAGCACACACTGCCCGCAGGTCCAGGATGAAGGCCTGCCCAAGGAAGGGCGGGGAGGGTCCCTACCTCAGAGCCCTGCCACATGCTTCCCAAGGAGGAGCCCGGGAACAAGAGCCTCAGACCAGAAAATTCTCTGCCCAGATCTCTCCCGGCAGCAAAAACAACACCACCAGGAGCCTATTAGGATACCCCGCGCCTCCTGTTACCATCACCCTCCTGGAGCAGAAGCCTGCCGTGCAACGAGGAAGGCCTACGCAGAATTTGTAATAAATGGTGTATGGATCAGTTTAAAAATCAATCGCTTTTTAACAGTGAGCTTTCTTGTTCAGAGTCTAGCCCTAAACAACAACAAGGGTGAAAGAGACTGCTGTTCCCACAAATGAGTGAGGAGAACCCAGAACAAACACACTCCCTTGTGTTAAGAAGTCCAGCTGCTATAAAGAACTTCCTGTTTTCAGCATTACCTTTCTCTGCACACATGTTCTGACTCTCTTCGCTGGGCGAATTGGAGACAAGCAATGGTTTGAGTGTTGCTGTGCTGCCGTCACTTCTGGAAAAAGCATGCCCACAGAGCCACTTCGGTGGGCATGGCCGGATGGCTGGAGGGGTTGCAGGCCCGGAGCCAAACCCCAAGTAGCCACTCATTGCCTTTTCCTCCCAAGTTTCCTGAAGTTCTGCTGATTGTGCCCCAGAGGCCCCAGCTCTTCCTGGATGTAGCATGAGCTCACACAGCATCTCTGGGCACACACGGACTTGGCAGAGGCGGCCCAGCTGAGCCAGCAGACCTACTCCCATGGCCAGGAGGACTGGGCCAGGCAGGCTTTCAAAAGAGTCAACCCACAGAGCTCGGGTCCCAACCCTCTGAAAGCCCTTCCCTGTAGCAACGTGACTGGGGGCTGGCCATCCCCTGCCTGCTGCTGCCTCTGCCATCAAAAGAAAGAAAAATCTGGGCCTGGAAAAGTGGTTGCCATGGGCTGGAGCCCAGCACAGCACAGCAGACACCCAGACATGTGTTAAGAGCGGGTATTGACATTTATTGACTGTCTGCAGACAGAGGCTGCATCAAGGCTCCGAGGGTTACTGAGGAGCCACCTCAAAGGAAGGCCCAGAAATACCACATTACCTGTGCCGAACACTCTGCAAACCAGAGCCCGACGCCAGAGGGTGGGCCTAAGGAGCACAATCAGGCCAGACACAAAACAATCTCAACAGCTGAGATAAACGTGTACCATATGCAAGCAAAAGTCCATTGGACCAATTGGTTCTCAACCAGGGCAGTAGTAACCCCTTATGGGCCATTGGAAAATTCAGGAGATGGGTTTTGGGTTGTCATAGTATCTTGAAGATGCAACTGGCCTTTACAGGAGGAGCACCCGGGATGCTACGCCCCCAGCAATGCAGGTGACAATCCTACACTAAGAATTATCCTGCCCAGAATGCCAAGTGTCCTTGTTGAGAACACTCGACACCTACCATCCTTAATTCTCAGCCTGATTTTGTTTTTTCTCCCTTGAATTAATTCCACAGTCTCCTACAGAGCTCTACACTTTGAGGAACTCATTAGCTTACAGGGGCAGGCTGTTTCTTTGGATGTGGTACTAGCTGGCATGGGAAGCTATGTGGTACAGTCTCAAAAGCATGGGCTCCCATGAGCCTTGCAAGGTTAAAGCCCACCTGTGTGACATGGTCCTCTCCCCATCAGTACATGTGGATAGTAATTTGCTCCTCCCTCACAGAATCATTATGAGGATCCAATGAGATACTGTATTGACAAGGCTGTGTTCAATAAATATAGCACTTTTACTATTTGAGACTATTCGCCCAGGAATCTGCATTTAAATTTTTAAATCCAGACACAATGGATTTAAATTTTTAGCAGACACAATGGAGAAAAGTGGAATGAAGATTGACAGAAAATCGAGATTCAAACCCCAGGTCTACTTTTGTACCCAAGAGGCTTTAGACCAATCAATCGACTCCCAGAGCCCCATCTTTTCACACCTGGAAACAATGAAAACAATAAATCCTTGAGAGGGTGGTTGTGAGGCTTAACTGAAATTAGGAAGTGAGAGTGATTTGACTGCTGTAAGAAGCAGAACAAACGTAAAGTACCCGTCACACATTTCCTCTAAGTAGAACCATCCAAAGCTAGACTATCACGCCCACATGTTGGTGTTTCCTCCTGCACTTCGGATGACATCATTTCCTCTGTGATTAAAAGTAATCAATGCAATAACATATAGAAAGATGTTCATCCTCACTAATAACAAAAGATGCATATTAAAATATCAAGAGACCATTCTTCACATAACCCGTTGGCAAAGATTCAAAAGGCAGACGACGCTCAGTGTCGGTGAGGGAAACAGGCTTCTTATATATAAACACTGTGGGTGGGAATATTAATTGACACAATATTTCTAGAAGGCAATATGGCAAGACATACCAAAAATTATATATGTGCATACATATATATAAAGGAAATAATTACTACTTACAAAAAAAACCATACAAATACATTTATTGCAGCATTCCTTATAATGCATAAAAATTGGAAGTAGCTTTTTATATGTTCTTCAACTGATGATTGGTTAAATAAATAAATAATGCCACATCCATATATTGGAATATGAGCAGTCATTACGAAGCATACAATAGAGCTATACATAGTCTTGTGGAAAGATGTTTGTATTAAGTTATTGAGTGATAAATAGAAAATTATTGAAAAGTACCATGGTATAATCCCATTGTTGCAAGAAAAACAATACAAATATTTTATAGCTACATTTTAAAAGTCTGAAAAAAAATACACTAGATGCAGTGGTTACCTGTGGAGAACAGACTGGGGATTGGGAGAAAAATGGTTTTTCAATTTATACCTAAAGGTACGTTCTACTGAATGCCAAATGGTCAAGTGTTAAAAATCAGCCAAAGAGGAGGTCAACGTGTATACCTAATTTATATGACAACTTTATCATCGCAACTTTACATTAAAACTATATTGAAGTTTGGAGGGCTGACCTCAAGTGTAACACAGTTTTCCTGGGCCGTCAGCTGAAAGGGATGTACCATGGCCTCTCCGCTGCTCATTTTTGTCACTAAAGAGATGGTCGCTTTCAACCAAGGTAGGTGAGAAGCAATGTATTTGAGGGGAGTCTTGTTTTCCTCTAACAGCATCTTTTTTCTCCATTCTTTTCCTTTTCTCTATTATGTCTGAATCCAGATCATTTATCATAGATGCTGTATGCGATTTCGGAGTGTTTCCTCCTTTTGAAATGCTCGGGTGATAAAGCTGACGTTCTGTCTTTATTCATCCTCACAAGATGTGAAGGATTCTCAGACAAGGCTTTTTGCTTGAAAGATTCACGGCCTAAATAGAATTAAACATTTAAAAACTAAAAACAGTTCTGAAAGGTTGTTTTGCTTAATGTCATGAATGTTAATACAACAAATAATTCTGTAAAATAAGATTTAATGACATAATCTAATTGTCTTAGTCAACTGAAGGCTGTTATAACAAATTACCATAAATGTAAACAGCAAACATCTACTTCTCACAGTTCTGGAGGCTGGAAGTCCAAGAGCAAGGTGCCAGCAGATTTGCTGTCTGGCAAGGAACCTCTTCCTGGTTCACAGGCAGTGTCTTCTTGCTGTATCCTCAGATACATGGTCTGTTATAAAAACAACTAGAGGCCCAGTACACAAAATTTGTGTGGCGGGTGGGGGGGTCCCTCAGCCCAGCCTGCACCCTCTCCAATCTGGGACCTCTCGAGGGATGTCCGACTACCCATTTAAGCCCTTAAACGGGCAGTCGGACATCCCTCTCACAATCCAGGACTGCTGGCACCCAACCGCTCACCTGCCTGCCTGCCTGATTGCCCCTAACCACTCCCCTGCCAGTCTGATCGATGCCTAACTGCTCCCCTGCTAGCCTGGTTGCCCCCAACTGCCCTCCCCTGCAGGCCTGGTCACCCCAACTGTCCTCCCCTGCTGGCCTGGTCACCCCCAACTGCTCTCTCCTGCAGGCCATCTTGTGTCCACATGGGGGTTGCCATCTTTGACCACTTGGGGGCAGCCATCTTGTGTGTTGGAGTGATGGTCAATTTGCATATTACCCTTTTAATTAGATAGGATAATCCCATCAAGGGACCCATACTCATGACTTCATCTCCCCTAATTATCTCCCAAACCCCTGACCTCTAAATACCATCAGATTGAGATGTGGGGTTTCAACATGATTTGGAGGGAAATACATTTAGTCCACAGCACTAATCTACCTTTTTGTCTTGTTATTTTTTAAGTTTTTATCATATTTTTGGTTCCCAAAAAGGATATGAAAATGTCATATTTTTCCCAAAGCTGTCTCCCTAGCACATTCTCTCCTACCAATTGTAGTGTCAGCTTCTCCCCTATTTGTTCAACTATTTGAATGTCCATTACCTTTGTACATAAAATTAACAACTTCGACACTCAAACGTACTGCAAGCACTTCACTCCTGCAATAATAAATGCGCATTTTTGCTTCCTCTGGTTGACAAGATTTTAACATGTAAAACACAAAAGAGACTACCTTTCCAGGCTCCAGCTGGAGGGTTTGTCTCTATTTCAAAATGAATGTCTAGCGATTAATGAATCTGAATGCCACACCTTGTTCATAACACCGCTGTTATTGTGATTAGGTATGAAGCAATCACACACAGGTTCAGGGATGCCAGAAGTGACATTCACATTCACATAGACTATCTGGCTTTCCAAAGGCCAAGCCCAAAGCTGAAGCCAAATATCAGATTTGGGCAGAATAACAAGGCCCAAGTTGACCTTCGGTGCATTCTAGCTTGTTCTTATCATATGGTTTGATTTGTTTTTATAAGAAGCATGTATTTCTTTTATGATTGAACAGATATTTCTATTAAAATCTTACACAAAAATACTAGCACCTCATTCTTCCCAAACTCCCTCCCCACCCCACTCCACCCCCCCACCCCAAAAAAACACATATGGGTAAGAATATTGGGTTGGACCTATAAATAGTTCCCAACCTTTTTGAATAGTGGTTGTGGTGGATTATACCATCTTAAAGCTTGTAGTTCCCTCAGAGATCAGCGTTACCCACTGTGCCTCCCACTCAGAAGTTCCTGGCGGAGTCAGCTGTTTCCCCAGCATCAGTCCCCCTCATGCCACACCATGCTTCCTCGTGCTGCAGAGCAGCTGGCTCAGTCACAGGTCTGACAAATCCAGCCCCTGTGCAAACTCTCTAGGACTTCTTACACTGACAGGATGAAACCTAGCTCCTTAAGTGTGACATTTAGCATCTTCTAAAAAATGCGTCCCCACCCTAGCTTTTCAGTCTCATCGCAGGCCCTCCCCTTGCAAACCATGTTCCTGGTACCACAGACTCTGCTCCTCCTGTTCCTTTCATCTCTTCCTGGGGAACTTCTACTCATCCTTCAAGAGCCAGCATCACCATCACCGCCTCCATGAAGTCCTCTCAGCTACCATGTCGAGCAGAATTCATCTGTCCCTGTTGCCAATCTAGACAGAAAGCCCCCCTCATTAATTGGCAATTCCCACTTCATTATTATCTTGAATCCCCAGCCCTCTGCATAGATGTAGCCAATACTTCCTGCCAACAAATAGGATTTCTGCAAATGTTGAAACAAAGAATGAATGAATGAATGAATGAGTATATAAAATGAGTCCCAAATGTTTGTGTGAATCTTATACCCATCCCTTTATATTAATGGGAATGTTCTGGATAGATGGCAAAGCCAGAGTTAGACATCACTGGACTATCAGTCTTCAAACCTCATTCTCCAGAGACACCAAGTTCACAGTAGAGATGGTGAGGGCCTGTGGGTGCCAGGAAAGCTGGACCCTCCCTAGCCACCCACACCATGGTGTAGGTTCCCAGTGAGTGTGTGTGAGTGTGTGTGTGTGTGTGTGTGTTGTGGGGGGCTGGAGGTACAGCTGCCAGAAAACCACTGTTTGAACCAAGAGGCCACCATTTGATGAGCAGGCCCACTCTGAGAAGTTCATCTAAAAAGCGAGAATGCATTGAAATAAAAGGTGTTGGCCTGAGAGTAGAATTGGAGCTTCCTCTGAGACCACCTGTGTGTCCTTGGGCAAGTGCCCAGTCTCCCCACCTATACAGCAAAGTACCAATGCCTGCCTGCGGGTGGGGAAATGGGAGAGTTGAGGTCTAACAAATATAAAGTTTGCAAAGTGCACCAATCTTAACTTTACAGAGCAATGGGTTTTAATTATATACCGTATTTGCCGGCATATAAGATGACTGGGCGTATAAGACGACCCCCTAACATTTCCACTCAAAATACAGAGTTTGTTATATACTCGCCGTATAAGACTACCCCCTCTTCCGCACACCTTCCACACACCAAATAAAAGGTAAAACAATATCAGATTTGATTTTAACATTTTAAT
>NW_006292095.1:5415191-5422094 GCF_000327345.1 Myotis davidii | reverse complement strand
TTCAGAGCCCCAGCAGCGCTGCTGATGCCTGAACGGTATGTGGAATGAAGGGGGCTGGCATCGGGAGGCCACTATGGCACGGGGCAAGCACTATGGGCAGTCTATCTGAAGTGTACCTGGCGTATAAGACGACCCCCCACTTGGAGGCATATTTTTCAGGGCCAAAAAATCGTCTTATACGCCGGCAAATACGGTATGCCCCGTGCACCCTCCACTTAAAGCAAGATGTAGACCATTCACTTCCAGCACCCCCGGACTCCCATAGGCCCCTCCCCACACCTGCCCCCCAGTGCTAAACACTGTTCTGACTTCTTTGCCCATAGATCAGTTTCGCCTATTTTAACTCCATATAAGTTGAATCCTAAAGTAGGTAATCTTTTGTCTCCTTTCATTCAACATACTATCTGGCGTTTCATCTAAGATGCCGTGTGTTTTCTTTAGTTGTTGAAACAGCCAAATAAAATATCAGAGAAGGAAAGAATTTAGAAACATAAAAATATTAGGTAGTCTGTGTAGACTGTAAGCTCCTTGAGAGTAAAAATGATGACTTATTCGTTGTTTATATTTCCATCCCTTAAACATATGCCTGACTCATAACAGGCACTTGACAAATTTTGGTTGAATTGAAAATTATTTTTATTGATAGACCGTCTGGCTTTTTATATCCTGTCTTTTCTTTGCCCGCAGCCTAATCACACCCCCTCCCCAGACCTCACTCCCATCCCCACCTCCTCAATACAAGCCGGCCCCACTGGACTCTGTCCTTTGTCTCCCCTCTGAGGTTTCTCAGCTCTGTTGTTTCCCTCTCCAGACACCAAAATGACTCACTAGGTGGAGAGATGGGAGCGGGAGGGAGTGGGGCTGAGTGGCTCAAAGGCCTAGAGCCCTAGACAGAACACGGTCAGGAGAGGATCCCTGACCAGCCCAGAGAAAGAGCTGGAAGCAGCATGACTAGACTCGGTTGTCAGACAGAGACAGAGCAGGGCCCAGGGGTGACCCGGCCGGGGCTCCAGGCCTGCGAGCCGGAGCCCCCTGGTCTTTGTCCGAGGCCCACGATGTTCCCTGTTCTCTCCTCGATGTGCACCGCGGCCAAGTTTAGAGCTCACCCCAGCTGTCAGGGCACACTGTCACTCCAGCTGTTCCTGAGCAATGGGTTCCTGTTGCCAAGATATGGATTTGGTTTTAATAACAGTTAGTGCAAACACTGTAAATTTACTGCTGCGAGAGAGAGTTTTTGAAAACGTCCACTCTGGCTATAATTTTTCAGCCGCGCCAGCTGTTTGTGCTCAGCTCATACCTGACATGGTGCTTTGAAATAGCAATCACTGTATTTATAAGAAGGCAAGGACTCATAAATATGTCACAAGTGGAATATACAATGCCATATTTCACCATTTTCTATTTTAAAATTGTGAGTTATGGCTGCAGAAATGCACGCCCATTAAAGGTGATATGATGTATTTTCTGCCCTGTTCAGGAGTCCATCCATCATCGAGACAATAAAGAAAACCGCACTTACTTTTTTCCTGTCGTCTGTAATTTATGATCCCCAAAAAGCTGTAACCTTTTGGCAGGCTTTGCAGAAACCACTGCACTGTTAGCAACTAAATAACCTTTTATAAGGTTTTAAATGTGTTGCTACAGTCTCAATGCACTTGCTGTATTGATCCAGAAGATCTTGGGGAGAGAGAGGGGAAAAAAAAGAAGGTAGGGGGAGGAATGGAAGAAGATGATCTATAACAAGATCGATAACGGCATATAGATTGTTGAAAGATGCTTCTAATGATTTTTGCCAGCCGTCATCTTTCAGCACGCCACGCCCTATCTCTTAGGCTTTGGTCTTGGCTGGAATTGATTGACCTTGCTTTCCTGCTGCTGCCTCCTCCCTCCCTTCCTCCTGCTGAGCAGCCAGATGGGGAGAAGCAGAATGGATGGGCC
Organism: Myotis davidii; assembly: GCF_000327345.1. NCBI lineage: Eukaryota > Metazoa > Chordata > Mammalia > Chiroptera > Vespertilionidae > Myotis > Myotis davidii. The sequence goes on along the minus strand of NW_006292095.1, from coordinate 5,420,156 downwards.
CCCACAGGCTATTTGCAGAGAAGCTCTGAGAATGCAGAGCTGGACGGTGCCGTCAGGACGATCTCAGTGCACAGGTGAGGAAACTGAGGCCCAGCGAGTGCCTTTGTCTTGCCCAAGGTCAGGCGGCAATTTAAGGGCAGAACTCAGGCTCAGATCCCTGGTTTTTAGTCCATCCTTTCCCAACTCTACCACCCCACGTCTCAGGTTTGCCTCGAGGAAGAGGGTGTGCTGGGAGCAGGAGAACGCATGCTAATCAGCTTCCAGAGCCTCCTGGCAGTGGGTGTAGTGGGAGGGTGATGAGCTAGGGAATCAGTAGAAGCAGCTGCATGGGAACTCGCCTCTCACTCCCCTGGGCGGTACCTAACCGGTCTGGATCTCTGTTACCCCACCTGTAAGATGGCAATCGTAATCTGCCTTGTCAGGTGGTAGAGAAGACTGGATCTGCTGTCTGGGCGACACAGGGCGCAAAGCCTGGCATATGGCAGGTGAACAGTAAAAGTAAGTGGCTGCGGTCCTGCCCCATTCCGCCGCCTCCCATCGCCAGCATTCTCTGGGTTCTCCCTCCTCCCCTTGCCTCCCTTCTCCCCCAGGGCAATGGCAATGGACACATTCAGGGAAGAGCCAGCTCTGGGAGAAAGCAGGGTAATCTTTCCAACCACAGACCTTGGTGCAGCGGCGCTGCCTCAATTGTCCCAAATGGGAGCATCTGAGGGATGACGAATCTTTCCCGCGTCCTGGGCATTCGCTGAGCCAACCCCCGGAGCTCAGAGACCAGGCCTGTGCAGCTCCCTTTGCAGGCACCCACAGGAGGCCAGCGGAAACGGAGCCTTTAGCACTAGATTCTTGGTTGGGAAAATTTGCAGATAAAAAAAAAAAAATGTTCTTGTGAAGCAATGGCTATTTCTCAGGGAACTCTTTTTCCAGACAGCCCTGCATTCTCAAAGTCAGTGCTTTTCGCCCCAGAACGTGCCGCTTTGGAGCAGGAATCGACAAACTATGGCCTGCAAGACAAATCCCGCCCGGCCTGTGTTTGTGAATCCAGTTTCATCACACAGCCACGCCCATTCAGTTAGGTATTGTCAATGGCTGCTTCGGAGATGCCACTGCAGAGGGGAGCCCAGAGCGACCATGAGGCACCCGAGCCTTAGATCCTCACCAACTGAGCCCTTTCTGAAACCTCTTCCCTAGAGAGTCCCCAGCAACCACGTGGCCCAGGGCGCGTCCCAGTAGAAAACAATCAACAATTACACGTATGGCGATCGCTAGTTTACAAGAGCTTTCACCGCCTTGATCTTGAGTATATGGCCCGGCAATCTTGTGCAATGGATATTTGGGTTACTCCTGTGTTACAGGAGAGCAAACTGAGGCCCAGAGAACCGGGGCTAGTCAGAGGCAGAGCTGCAGACTGAGCCCAGGTGGGTGAGCTAAAAGGCCGGCTTCCCCACTCCCCACCCTGAAATGGGAATCCCCGCCCCGCCCGACCCTTCTAGTGCTACCGGTCACCAGCTGGTCATCTGGGAAGGTCACTTGGCCCCCCTCTAGACCTTAATGTCCTCATATCCAAAATGAGGAGTCACTAAAACACTCCTCCTGAAAGATGCTAAGGGACACTCTAATCACACAGGCACCCTCTGAAACATGTCTGGGGCAAAACCCCTGTTTCTTTCATCCAATCTGGTACCTGTTCCCCCTCGGACAGGCCTGAGGGCAGGAAAGAGGGGAAGAAGGCCCCCACTTGTGGACTGGCCTTCCTAAAGCCCACCGAGTGCCCTGGGGTCCACACCATGTCAGAGCAGGCAGACAGTAACATGCCAGGACTCCGGTCATTGGACCCCCAGAGAAAGAGCAATCCGCAGGGCCCGAGCAACCAACCACCTGCATGGGGGCTGCCCCTCCTTCCTGTGGGGTAGGGCAGGGCAAGGGCCGGTAATAACAGGGGTAAGAGCTGTCATCCCTGTCACATGTCCTCCCCTCTTTCTGTGTCAAAGTCTTTCTCTCTCCCTGCGCTCGCCCAGAGCAACCCCCAAATCATTATTAACATTATAAATAAAAACGAGAGGCAAGTTATTAAATGTAAAATATGCAGAGTCCCTCCCAGAACTCGCAGGGCAGTTCATAAACGTGACGGCTTAATTTTGCTGCTGATCCAGCCAGCTGATGAAGCATCTCGAGTTCATGGGCTAATTGAAGTTGTGAACGAAGTGGAGGAGAGAGGATTGCGGGCGGCCCCTCTCCCGCCTGTGGGGATCCGAAGAGCAGCCCTGGGCCAGGAGGGGGTCCACACTCCCCACCATATCACTGCGCCACCCACCCATGCCAGGGGGCTGAGAATCCCCCAAAAGGGAGCTCCTTCACCGCGTTCACACCTCTGCTCCTCAGCTGGGCTCCCCGGAGGCGTCTTTCTCCCCTAGAGAAAGGCATCTTCCAACAGGGGTCCTGGTGGTGGTTCTAGAGAGGGTTGATTTTAGGACTGGAGGGATCCTGGCTGAGTGGAAACAAACTAAATGTCCATCAACAGGTGAATAGATAGACAAATGTGGCCATCCATACAGCGGGATATCATGCAGGCATAAAAAGGAGATAGGTACTGGCAGCTGCCATACGTGGCAGTTCTTGAAAACATGATGCAAAGTGAAAGAAGCCAGGCTCAAAGGTCACGTGGTGGATGGGTCCATGCACATGAAATCTCCAGAACAGGTAAATCCACAGACACAGAAGGTCAACCAGTGGTTGCCAAGAGCTGGGGAAGGGGAGAGTGAGGCGTGACTGTTCAGCGTGTCCGGGTTTTATTTGGGGCGATGAAATGTTTTGGAGCTAGATAGGAGTGGGGTGATGGAAATGTTTGGGGGCTAGATAGAAGTAATGCACAATATTGCAAATTACTAAATGCTACAGCGTTGTTCACTTTAAAAAGATTAAATCGTGTGTTATATGAATTTTACCTCAATAAAAATAATAAAGAAAATAAAAACCCAGGTGGAGTTCTGCTTGACCCTCTGCATCCATGACATTGGCTCCAGTTCACGGGCTTCTGAGGTTTCAGTCAGCGAGACCTTGCCCTATGGTCCTGGTTCCCTGTACGAAAAGGCGTGACCAGCTGGCCTCCTGCTTCACCTCTTCAACCCCCCCCCCTCGTAATTTATTATCATTTCCCCCCCCCCCCCCCCCCCCCCGCCCAGAGTCAAAAATAACAGCCTGCTTTGCCCCAGTTGAGGGTTGTGGGGCAGAAGCAAGGGCCTGTGGGAAAGAGAACTCAGTGCAGCAGAAAGAATTGAGAGTTTGAAGTCAAAAGAACGTTGGTGCAGTCCTGGTGCTGCCGTGGTCTAGCTGTGAGGTTTTGCATAAGTCCCAGCACGTCTGCTCTCCTCACTATCCGCACTAGGCCTTGCCTTCCTTGTGGACTGATTGTAAGCATGGAAGGAGGTACTTTGCATCATCATTACTAGGCTCTCTTTAAAAACCAGTGTATCAACCAAAAAGTACTGATCAAATTCCTAGCCGTGTGCTAAGTAATGTGCAGGAGGCAGGAAAGGAGGGTCGGGAACAGATGGGAAGATGGAGAACAGGTTTAAGAGACAACCCCTGCCCTTCACATGGGAAGGCACCACCAGCACAAATGACCCCGTTGGAAAGCAAAGAACTTGACACGTGATCAGTACTGATGTGCCCATGGCTGGAGGAGATGCTGAGGGTTCCCAACTGAGGGCCCAGGGTCCTGGGTTCTAGGCTTGCCCTGCTGCAGGCTCTCTAAGCCATCTGGGAGTCACCTGAACATTTTGGCTTTAGTTTTCTTGTTGTTAAGATGAGGGAGTTAGATTTAAAGTCCTCAAAGATCCTTTCTGGCTTTAAAAACCTTATACTAAGCAAAATTAAAAGACAGACCAGGAAATATATTTTTAATAAATATGTCAGAAGATGGATGCTCTTAATATGTAAAGGGGCTTTTAAAAAATCAATAGGAAAAAGATGGATGCCTCAAAAAGGAAAAAAATAGGTAAATAATACAGAATTTTATACAAAGATTTTCCTACTAATTATCATAAAGAAAAATTGAAAACCATCTTAATCCAATGCAATAAGAATACTTTTAATTTTAATCATGGTATAGTCATATTACATAGTCATTAACAATCATATTTTTTATAATATTTCATAATAAAGTGTTTATAATAAAAGGGGAAAAAGGAATAAAAACTCTCAGGATTCCAGCTTTATGTTTTGTTTTTCTAAAATTAAAAAAAAAAAGGCAGTTATGGGTAGATAATAATAGGCTAAACGGATATATACCAAAAGTTAACAGTAGTTATCTCTGAATGTGAGTTAATAATTTTATTTCTCCTTTTTACTTTTATATTTTCCTGAATTTCTATAATAAACACATTATTTTCTAATTTAGAAAAATGTTTACTCTGTGATACAACAGAAGAGCAAATTCAGGGTTTTATGCTTGGCTCCATTAAAATTTCATTCTAGCACCAAAGTGATAAAACGTCCACTAAAATAAATCTTCTAAGGTTATTTAAAATGGCCTTTATTAGTCTGCAACTGTTTCACTATAATAGCATCTATCTCAATTGTTGAGTAACCTACCTATATTTTCAACTATTCCTAACATTTCTTGAAGACAGGAATCTAGTCAAATTTATTCATAGCACCAAATGCCATAATAGGTGCTCAATAAATGCTTGTTGAATAAAGGGTAAGGATTGAGAGATGATTGGTCTGAAAGAAATTGGGCAGTAGAGAGTGAGCTGGGTGAGCCTTGAAGGATGGCTAGCAGTGGCATGTTTATAAATTTGTCCTTCTGTTCCGTGAACTTGCTAGGCCCCAACCATTGTGCTGGACAAAAAAAAAAGAAAAAAAATGTTAAGAAAAAAATTAAAAATATATACAGAAGTAGAATATTATCATGAACTCCAAGTACCCATTGCTCAGCAATGAAAATATTTATTTTTCTATCACTCA
>NW_006292095.1:5394004-5411665 GCF_000327345.1 Myotis davidii | reverse complement strand
ATAATAGGTGCTCAATAAATGCTTGTTGAATAAAGGGTAAGGATTGAGAGATGATTGGTCTGAAAGAAATTGGGCAGTAGAGAGTGAGCTGGGTGAGCCTTGAAGGATGGCTAGCAGTGGCATGTTTATAAATTTGTCCTTCTGTTCCGTGAACTTGCTAGGCCCCAACCATTGTGCTGGACACTGAATTAAATAAGACACAGAGGCTCGTGGCTTAGGGACAGAGACAGACACGCACACGCATACCCAAAAAAAATAATGGAAATAAAATAATAACACTAGAATGGGGAGCATCTGCTGGTGCTGCAGGGCAGGAAGAGAAGGACAGTCAGAGGGGGATGGGGAGGGAGGACAGAGGTCAAAACCAAGGCTGGGATGCTGGGGGAGAGGCAGCACGGGAGACAGTGCACTCAGAGTCCAGAGAACTCCACATCCTTCCCGTCACCCCCTCCACACGAACTCCAGGTGGGGGCTGCGGCACTAGAAACATGCACACCTTCCAGGAGGGCTCGTTGTGCATCCCCAGCCCAGAGGACTCTCCCTGTGACTCTGCCCGAGACCTGCTTCCCCACATGTGGGCTGGGGATGCGCATCCAACCTTATGGGGGAAATTATTATTATCTTTGTAATTCTCACCCTAGGATATTTTTCCATTGATTTTTAGAGAGAGTGGAAGAGGGAGGGAAAGACAGAGAAAAACATCGATGTGAGAAAAACACATCGATTGGTTGCCTCCTGCACAAGCCCCAACCAGGGCCTGGGCCAGGAAGGAGCCTGCAACCAAGGTACGTGCCCTTGACCGGGATCAAACCTGGGACCCTTTGGTCCGCAGGCTGACACTTTACCCACTGAGCCAAACAAGCTAGGGCTTGGGAGAATTATTTTAACCTTGAGAAGAATGGTCCTGAAACTGGGGCGCCCATAACAATGCCATCACCTCATAGTATGAAGGACGAGTCTCTTTTCACGTGTGGTGGCTCCCTGGTTTTAAATGGGATTACCCTACCTGGTGAGCTGGTGGAACTTCCCCCAAGGAACTAATGCCCCAAAACTGTCTCCAACACACGAGGAAGGAGGGTTTTTTTATCCAGGAAATGCCAGCATCTACCTCAGTGTCACAGTTGCCGGCGCTGATCTGGAACGCATTATTGGAGCGCAGGCAAATGTAAATTAACGTAGTCTTCACGTTGGGCTTCGCAGCAAGGTAACGAAATGTTGACATCAGCCTGAAAGTCAAATTAGGCTCTGCGTTATGTGGTGTGACCTGAGGTGTTGACACCCTGGCCGTCTGCCTTCCGAGCTTCGGGAAAGCACGTGATTGGGAACAGAGCTCATGCCTTCAGCTGCTTCCCAGAACCCCGCTGGACAGCAAGGCATCCCTGGTGAGCAAATCCGAGATGGTGCCACAGCCTCTTCCAGGAAACGCGTGAGGTGCGCTCCGCCGTTCTTCACACATTACGGGATATCTACATGCGTCTCACACTGTGGTAGGTGCTGGGGTGACCTCCAGAGGTAGAGAAGGTATAGATCTGGCCCACAGGACCTTCCCAAGACCCTTGTGGTCTCTGGCTACCACCCACAGCTCTCCTCATATTGTTGGCCAAGTTGCTGTTACCACGTGTCCTTCCCTTCTCACCCCCCCAGTCACCCCTCAGTCCACTGCAGGCTGCCTCTGGCCCCACCTCTCCATGGAAACTGCTCCCCCTGAGGACACCAGAAATCTCCTCGCTGTCAAACCCAATGATGGGAAGCATTCCTCTAATGACCCAACCTCCTTTGAATGTTCACACTGTTGATGCATCATCACCCCTTTGTGACATTCTTTCCTCTCGGCTTGTGTGTCACTACTCCCTTATGGTTTTCCATCAAACTTTCTGGAATAATTTTCCTTAAATCCTCAAAGGCCTCCCCATCTCCCACAACTATGGATCCCAGTTTCTTGGCATAAAAGGCCTCTGTGACCCAGCTCCTGCCAGCCTCTCCAGACTCCTCTCCCCACCACTTGCTCCTCTCCCACGCCTAATGCTACAGCAACCCAAACCATGTATGATATCCCTCCAAACACCAGGCTGCCTCCTGGTGATCCCCTCGGTGAGCATGGCCTGTTCTTCAGAACCTAATCAATTGCCACTTCCTTGGTGAGGTCTTTCCCGACCAGCCCCCACCCTACTTACTCCAGAGAATGTCACCTACCCCTTCTCTGGACTACCTCCACCCACTCCCCACAATCGTTTCCACTACCACCCTGGTCAGTTGCTTTTCATTGTTCCTTTGTCTGTCTTGCCTACCAGGTTTTAAACTTCTTGAAGGAAGATATTATGTCTCTAGATCCCCAGCTCTTAACTGTGCTTAACTATGCCTAAAACTTAACTGAATTTTTAAAAATACATATTGAACAACCTTAAGGAACAACCTAAATGGGAAGTAGTGCACAGAATAATGCCCTCCCCCAAATATGCCCCCCTCCTAATCTCAAGAATCTGTGGATATGTTACGTTGCATGGCAAAAGGGAATTAAGGTGACAAATGTGATTCGAGTTAAGGACTTTGAGACGGGAGATGACCCTAGGTTATCCAGGTAGGCCCAATCTAACCTATGAATCATCAAAAGTAACGTAACATTGAAAGCGGAGCCAACGAAATTCTATGCTGCTGGCTTTGAAGATAGGAGGCCGCAAGCCAAGGAATGGGGGTGTCCTCTAGAGCTGGGAAGGGCAAGGAAACGGAGCCCCCCCGAGAGTCCCCAGAAGGAATGCAGACCTGCTGACTCCTGACTTTTGCCCGGTGAGGTCCATGTTGGACTTCTGACCTGAAAAACTGTAAGATAGTAAATTTGTGTTTTTTAAGCCACTAGGTGTGTGGTCATTTGTTACAGCAACAATAGAGAAGTTAATACAAAAAAAGGAGTTCCTGAACAAATACTGTAACTAAAAAGAGAAGGGGACCAGCCCCATCAAAGAGATGTAAATGGATGCCAGTGGGATTCAGTGAAGTGAAAGGGAGCTTTCAGCTGAGGGATCGAGCTACACTTTCTGGAAAAGATGGCATTAGAGCTGATTTTTTTAAGTATCTTTATTTTATTTTTATTTTTTGTTAATCCTCAGCTGAGGAAATTTTTCCATTGATTTTTAGAGAGAGTGGAAGGGAGAGGGACAGACAGAGAGAAACATCAGTGTGAGAGAGACACATGGATTGGTGCCTCCTGCACACACCCTGACCAGGGCTGGGGAACCTGCAACTGAGGTACGGTCGGATGCTCTATCCACTGAGCCAAACCAGTTAAGGCTAGAGCTGATTTTTAAAGGGTTTAGATTTATAGACAAGGAAATGAGGGATTCAAGTGCCGTCACTGGAGAGAGAAGCACAGAGGCCAGAGGTCCTGAGAACAGACGGAGGTGCAGGCTGGTCAGGTTCTCCCCAGTGTAGGGGGCGAAAAGGGAGGCGTAGGAAACCAGAGGAGAACATGTCCTGTGTCCCGGCTCCTCAGACCCTGCCCAGATGAGGGCACAGCCCACTCCTCAGGAAGGCTGGCACATCCCCAACCCTGACCCGCATCGCATAAACCAAGCTCCGGTTTCCTCCCTGATTTAAATAGGCAAGAATCCACTGGGAGCCTCCCTCCCAACATGTGAGTCTTGGACGGGGCTGGCATTTATAGCCTGGCTGGTCAGACAAGACTTGCCCTCAGGAAGTAATTAGAGAACAAAAGAAGGCAGGACACAATGCAAGAGCTAAGGGGAATATCACTAAGTGCCAAAGGTGTATTTTAGTAGCAAATGCAATGGGAGGCCCATGAAGAAAGACATTATTGTTGACTGTTTTTTTGCCTGGGAAAATTTTATGGACGAGGTGGGACCTGAGCAAACCTCTGAAGGAAAAGAAAGCTCCAGAAATGGGAGGAAGGCAACCAGCCAGGGGGGTTCACACAGACCAAGGCACAGAGGAGAAGGTGGCCCAGTACCAGAGCCCTTTGGGTGTGGGATGGATGGAGTATGGTTTCCTCAGCCAGTAGAACATCCCTCCAACAGCTCCTCCTTGTTGAAAAGGCAGCTGCTGCCACTTCTCCCTAGGAGAGGTGTGGGGTCTCTTGATAAAACTCATTCTTAGTCCAGCCAGTGTGGCTCAGTAGTTGAGCTTCAATCTATGAACCAGGAGGTCACAGTTCAATTCCTATCAGGGCACATGCCAGTGTTTCAGGCTTGATCCCCAGTGTAGGCATGCAGGAGGCAGCTGATCAATGATTCTCTCTCATCACTGATGTTACTATCTCTTTCTCTCTCTTCCTTCCTCTCTGAAATCCATAAAAATATACTTTTAACTAAATAAATAAATAAATAAACCTCACTCTGAGGTCTTGCTGTTGGCAGTTCCTACATGTGATAGGGGAAGCTGAACTAGGAATGATAGTCACTCTCCATGGTGCCCCCCATGAAATGAGGACTGTGGGAGTGCCTCCCTTCTGAGCTGCTAGTGGCCACCTCTGAGGAGCTTACCCACTTGGAGCACATTCCTGTTCTAGTGTCAGAATCACCACAGTCAGGAAAAGGTCTGATCCCTGGGCACTCAGGGGGCCCTTCCGTTCTCGGCTTGGATGCTGGAATAGGAAACACACCAGAAGGCCACACCAGAGCATGTCTTTGGAGAACTTGGGCTTCCTCTGGCCCAGGGTCCCATTCTACTCGAAAAGGACAAGGGGAGCATAAGGCCCAGGAAAAGCACAGGATTGCCTAGGAAGTGACTTAGTGAGTGAGCAGGAAGCCGAGCCCAGCTCCTATGAAATCTGAGCAGGAGTGGGGAGTATGGGTTACTTTTTTCTTTGATAAGATGGTCATAGTTCTGTTCACAAGATAGACCCCAAAAGTCATATTGGTCAGTTATGCCAAAGGAATCATCCTTTTCCTTTATTTCTATTCTCTATCTTGATGGAAATGTTGTTCTGTTTTAGTTTTACACTGCCAGGAGATAAATAGAACCATGACTTGTATTTCACAATTTACATAGTGATTTCATGTGCATTTGAGAGCCCAGGCCTGTTTGGCTACTGTCATTCTTTTCCCATCTGGAACGATGGAGGGGTTGTGTCTGTGCTCCTGCAGCCGTGGCCCTCCAATGTTATGTCATGCTCACTCTCCTGCCACCTCCCAAACCACTGACAGGAGGTGTATCATAGAGGCTAAGCACCATTTTCACACCAGTCCCTGTCCATTCCCTTGGAGTGGGCACCATTAAGAACTGAAAACAGCTGTGCTCAAGGGCCCCCAGGCACAGAAGGATGGACCCTCTGGCCTTGGCCACGCTAGTACATCCTCTTCCAAACCTCCCTGAGAAGAGGCCAGGGGACTCGAGATAGGAAGAAGGGCTTTTGAAAGGTGCCATGGGAAGTGGGGGTGGGTGAAAGAGACATGTAGGAGCCCAGTGAATAATTGCATAATATTATGTTTTAAACCACATGCCTTTTCCCAGACTGGGTTATTAAATTAATTCAGAACTTATGCTCACACTTAAAAGATTTCTGTCATATTTTGTGAACACGATGATCTCAGAGTAATTTGCACTGGAAATGTGTCATATTAAATCAGGGGCCCTAATAAACTTTATTACTAAAACTCCACATGGATCAGACATGGCAGATAAACCATCCTACTTTTGCACTCACATTTATGCCATTGAAATATGGCTCCTCCTATGGGAAAACATAAATACACTCGGCAACATTCGCTCTACCCCACTCTAAAGGTACCCATCCGGGCTAGAGGACGCCCATCCCATTCCCCTGCACAGAAGCTAGTTACGGGATGGAGACCGGTTGGCCCCAGGTGAGATATTTCTTTGGGATTTTAAAGCACTTTGGCTTCCATGGCTCTGTGACCCATGCCTTTGCACGGGCATGGCTTGGACACTGGACTGTGTATAACTGCTCAGAATTGTTTTACAGGCACGTGTGGCAAAAAGCACTGGATGGTGAGTTATGACACCTGAGTTCTTCTGGTTCTGCTACCAGCTGGCTCTGTGATGTGAGCACAAATCAAAAAGGACATGGTAATAGGAAGAGCACAGGAATTGGGATCTGAGGTTTATTTCCATGTAGCAGATGTTTTTTGAATGCCTAGCATGATCCACGCCCTACATAAGGCCTTAGAGATACAAGAATGAATAAGAATTCAGTTAGAATCCCAACAGGATCATTTGGAAAACTAAATTAAATTATTATAATAATATGTGTATGATTCTATGGAAATGCTTTGTGATCTTTTTGATTCATACAAAAATGTCTCAGAAAACCTAAGAAAATTCAGAATAGTGAGGAGGGACTTACATCACCAGATACTAAATACAAAGCCACCATATTCAAAATAGTGTGGCGTTGGCAAGCCTGGATACAAAATTTCAGCCAACAAACCTGTGGGTGGGGGAGCTGGGGTGAAAAGAAGAGAAAGGATTGAAAGTCTTTCTTTAGAGACTTTCCAGGAGTCACCAATACAAGCAGCCAAGCATCTAGCTTCCCTATGACTCAAGGAAAAAAATTAACCAAAGAGGTCCTGAATTCAGGGAGCTGGGTTCATCAAAGAATTCAGGGAGCTGGGTTCATCAAAGGACAGGACCTAGACAACAAGTAACAATAGGAGAATTCTATGAAAGTCTACTCTTTACATGGTGAGACATACAACCCTCACCTTTTCCTGCTCTGTGTCCGGAACGCAAGCAACCGAGTCCACGCTGCCACCCATCAACTGGATTCTGAAGCAGGAGACAGGATGATACTTCTCTGGTAGAAAAAAAAACCACGACATATCCTGATACTAGAGGGATGCCATGAACATGGCCATGGGCAGCCGCATCAGTACCCCTCCCAGTGAAGCTCCTCCACTCAAACAGCCTCCACTTGTGCCTGGACAGAGAGCCCAGGATCATCGGACCCTGGCGGAAATCCTTCTCATAGAGGATACATTCAAAAACAAACATGAGCCCTGACCAGTTTGGCTCAGTGGATAGAGCGTTGGCCTGAGGACTCAAGGGTCCCAGGCTCGATTCCAGTCAAGGGCATGTACCTTGGTTGCGGGCACATACCCAGTATGGAGTGTGTAGGAGGCAGTTGATCGATGTTTCTCTCTCATCGATGTTTCTAACTCTCTATCTTTCTCACTTCCTCTCTGTAAAAAATCAATAAAATATATTTTTTTTAAAAAAATACATTAGAAAAAAAATGCCAGAAAAGTAGACAGAGCAATAATATCCTCAAGAGATAAGATGATTTTCCAGCCAGAAAGCAAAAGTAAAATGCTATTTAAAATGCTCACCTTGAAAATAAGAAAGAGCTGCTAGAAATTAAATTGATAACCAAAATAGCATTATTAAAAAAATTTTTAATTAAAAGTTAAGGAAATCTCCATAAATTAGAAGAAAATGACAGTAAATTAGAAAACGCAAGTAGAAAAGTATGAAAATCTGGTGTGAACCCAAGGGGCCAAAACGCAAATAATAAGAATTTTATAAAGATAAAAGAGAAAAATTCATGGAAAGGAAATTACTAATGGAAAATTAAATAAGTTTCCCAGAACTAAAGGACATGAGGATATTCCAAGTGGTTAGCATAGTGAATTTTAAAAATCCACATCAAGGAACATCATTGTGAAATTTCAGAACATCAAAGGTAAAAAGGTAACCCATAAAAATTCCATGGGTTAAAGAAATAGGTGGAGGGAGCCAGTACATATAAAATAATGGGACTCAGAATGGGTCAAATTTCTCAAAAGAACTCCTAGATGTCAAATGATGGTGGGTCTCTTAAAGTTATGAGGGAAGCACAAAAATCAGTTGTATATCTGTACACTAACAATAAAAAAAAATAAAAAATAAATTTCATTTACAATAACATAAAAACGAATAAAAGATAAAAATAAACCTAAAGGAGGCAAATGACTTGTATACTGAAAGCTACAAAACATTACTGAAAGAAATTAAAGGAGACCCAAAAGTGGAAAAGCATGCCCTATTAATGGATTAGAAGACAATATCGATAAGATGTCAATGCAACTCAGAAGGATCTACAGGCCTTGACCAGGTAGTTCAGTTGTAGAGCATCATCCTGATAAGCCAAGGCTGCAAGTTCAATCCTGGTCAGGGCACATATAAGAATCAACTAACAAGGAACAAAAAATCAATGTTCTCTCTCCCTCTCTCTCTCTCTCTCTCTCTCTCTCTCTCTTTCCCTCTCTCCCTCAACCTCTCCCTCTCCCTCTTCTCCTCCCTTCCTCTCAAATCAATAAATAAATTTAAGAAAAAATTTAAAGGATCTACAGATTCATTGCAATGTCTACCAAAATCCCAACAACATTTTTTCAAAAATTTATCCTAAAATTTATATGGAATCTCAGGGGACCCTGAATAGCCAAAACAATCTTGAAGAAGAACATAATTGAAGGTTCCACATGTCCTTATTTCAACCCATAGTACAAAGCTATGCTAATCAAAATAGTTAGGCACTGACATAAAGACAGACATATAAACCATACACAATGGAATACTACACTGCCGTAAAAAAGGAGTTCTTAACATTTGCAACAGCATGGATGGAACTGGAGAGCATTATGCTAAGTGAAATAAGCCAGTCAAAGAAAGATAAATATCACATGATTTCATTCATTTATGGAATATAATGAACAACATAAACTGATGAACAAAAACAGATCCAGAGACAGAGAAACATCAATCAGACCGTCAAACCTCAGAGGGAAGGTAGGGGAGTGTGGGGGTAATGGGGAAGAGATCAACCAAATGACTTATATGTTGGGGGGATGGGGGATAATGTGGGGATAAGGACACATATGTAATAACTTAATCAATCAAGAAATTTTAAAAAAAAATAAACCAATGGAATAGAATAGATAGCTCAGAAGTCAACCCTAGCATATATGGTTATGTGATTTTTGACAAGAATTCCAAGACTAATCAATAAATGATGCTGGGGAAAACTAGATATCCACACGCAATGAATGATGTTGGACCCTTACCTTACACTATGTACAAAAATTAACTCAAAATGGATCAAAGATCTAAACAAAAGAGCTAAAACTATAAAACTCTTAGATGAAAACACAGGGGGAAAGCTTACTGACATTTTATTTGGGTAATGATTTCTTGGATATGACACCAAAAGTACACACAACAAAAGAAAAAATAGATAAGCTGGACTCCATCAAACTAAAGTTTTGTGCATCAAAGGACACTATCAACAGAGTGAAACGACAACACAGAGAATGTGAGAAATTATTTGCAAATCATATATCTGATAAGGGATTGATATCCAGAATATATAAAAAACTACAACTCAACAACAAAAACAAAGAACCCTATTTTAAAATGGGCAAAGGACATAAGTGGACATTTCTCCACAAAAGATATACACATGGCCAATAAGCACATCAAAAAATGCTCATCATCACTAATCCTCAGAGAAATGCAAATCAAATAACAGAGATATCACTTCACAACCATTAGGGTGAGTGTTATAAAATAAAATTGAAAAATTTAACCTAGAAAATAACAAGTGTTGGCAAGGATGCAGAGAAAGTGGGACCTTGTGTATTATTGGTCGGAGAGTGAAATAGTGCAGCTGCTATGGAAAACAGTATGGCAATTCCTCAAAAAATTCAACATGGAATTACCATGTGATCCAGTAATTCCACTTCTAGGTATATACCCAAAGGAAGAGAAAGCAGGGACTCGCACAGATATTTGTACACCCATATTCATAGCAGCATTATTCACTATAGACAAACAATGGAAGAAATTCAACTGTCTGTCGACAAATGAATGGATAAGCAGAATATATATATAGTATAGTCATATAATGGAATACTGTTCAGCAATAAAAAGGAATAAACTAATGTTACTGGCAACAATATGAATGATCCTCAAAAAAATTATGCTAAATTAAAGGAACCAAGCACAAACAAGTAAATATTATGTGATCTCATGTAAATGATATTTCTAAAGAGGGCAAATCTATAGAAACAGAAAGTATATCAATGTTTGCCTGGGACTAGGGGTGGGAATGAAGATTGACATTAAATGGGCACTAGGAGACTTGGGGGAGATGGAAATGCTCTAAAACTGGATTGTAGTGATGCTTTCACCACTATATAAATTTACTAAATTAATCAAACTGAACATTTAAAATGGGTGAATTTTATGATATGAAAATTATACCTCAATAAATCTGAATATTTTTTAAAAAGTAGTGTTGGTTATTATTCCCAACACTTACTGTATTATCCAAAGAGCTCTATTCTGAAATCCTGATCGTGAGCAGGGAAGGGTTGCATGGATAAGGCAGACAAGATGAAAAAGATCCATTGTCCCCTGAGTACTTTATGACACCAGAAGGAAGAACTGCAGGCTTTGGGAGTAGCTCTGTCACAATCCAAGATAAGGTAGGCCTGGATAGAGCCAGGCTTCCCTTCCTGCAATGGGAAAACCATGCAGCAGCGCCCTGTGAAACTCCCAGGTGCTGTTTCTCAACCTCACCTTGGGACATCAGAGCACCTTGGGACATCAGAACACCATGGGACATCAGAGCACCGTGGGACATCAGAACATCTGTGCAAAGTGCAGTCAGCCCTGAGGAAAGGGGCAGTGTTTCTCCTCACTCACCCACTGCCAATTTGCAACCTGAAGAAGAAAGGAGGGAGACGTCATTGCAATACAGTGGTGAGAAAGGAGGGTAGCTGAATGTGTATGTGTGTACGTGATTGGGTGTGTGAAAGTGTGTGTGCACGCATGCAGACAGTCAACCACATATACTGAAAAGACCCATTTGTATGTGTAACATGAAATATAAAGCTTCATCACAATTATATTAGACATTTTTTAATTACAGGGAAATGATAAGAAGGCAATATACTCAAAGGCTATTCTTGATTGGTTGTTAATTTTTAACTAGGCAATGAATATTACTTTAAAAAAAACTTCTCTATTTCCATCGGTTTGCCCACATGCAAATTGGCAGAGAAATTCTCTATCTGCAAAGACAAATGTTGAACTTAAGTTTGTGTAAAAAATAATTCTAATATAAGTAAAGTTTTTTAAAAAGCTAAAAAACAGTCTAGAATGTTAATTTCAAATTTTGCACTATATTGAAAGAATTGACATATTAGAAAACAAGTGAAAAATGCTGTTACTGGCTTAAAACAAAAGCTTTTACCAGCGTCATTAGTTTGGGAATCAGTGTCCTTTAACACAACCAGAGCCATGTGCTTGTTGTCTTTTTGTTCAGTACACAGATGAGGAAGGTCAAGAAGGCAGAAGTCAACTCTGAGTGGAGGAACTGTTTTACTTGTATTACCACTGTGCCCAGTTCCAGCCAGTTCCATAATCAGATTGGCCAAATATTTACGGAATTTCTCCTTTCCCATTATGGTTTAAAGATATAACAAATGATGCGAGTAGTTTGTATGGAAAAGTTGATGGAAGGCCAATGTAGGAGCTACGTTTGACACTGCCACTTTAGGCTGGCAACCTATGTGTGTACCCGTTTATGCGTGTCTACGATATGGAGGACAATTCCTACCACTCAGGATTGTCTTCGTAAGTAAATGATGTAACGTCTGATAAAGCACTTGTCGCAAAGAGGCCACCCAGTAAATGGGGAATCATTTCCCCTTTCATTCCACATTTCACCCACTGTCTACCATCCTGCCCAAACACTCACACACACACACACACACACACACACACACACACACACACACACTTTACAGGTCTTACTCTGAGAAGCTTTGCTGACATTTTCCATGAAAAAAAATTAAAAGAAACCATTTTCAAGAAGAAAAAAGCCCAATTGCACACAAGATTAAGACTGTAAAGGGCAGTTCTGCTCTGAGGGAAGAAGAGCTGGTTACTGGAAGCAGCCAAGAGACACCTTATTCCGCTGCCCTCCCCTGATCTGACAGGAATAGGATTAGAGGACGCCAGAGCACCCAAACCTGGCTAGGAATCTGCTGAGTGAAAGGCAAAGCCTGGTGGACTTGGCTGATGATGAGGTTAAGGTTGCATATTCAAGCCCCATAAGGAGATTTATCCTGGCAACAATCTCCCTCCTGGCTCTGACCCACCCATGCATGTTTCTCATTGGATGGAGGAGCTATGTCTGGGGAGTGGGAACAGTAAAGGCTAAATGCAATCTGTTCCCATTATCAGGAAAGCGGGGGGACTCAAAACATTAGTACTATTAACAGTGAGGATAGAGGTCCTTTTCAATGTCTGGTGGGGGTTACAAAGAAGCAGGGCTCTTGAGTACAGAGAGCTACATTACTTAGATAAAACATGCAGCTGCTATAACAGAAGTCAAAAGAATAGTGGTTCAATCATAATAGTTTATTTCTCTCACACACAAGAGTCTAAGTGTAAATAAGTCAGCCCAGGGTTCCAGTGCCAGGAAGAGAAGCCCCCATGATTTCTGGCTGTAAAAACCAGCAAGGAGAAAGGGGGTTGGAGGAGGTAGAAGAAGGTATAGAGGGATAAATGATGATGGAAGGAGACGACTTGAGGTAGTGAACACACAATACAATATACAGACGATTGTACACCTGAAACCTATATAATTTTATTAACAACTGTCACCCCATACACTCAATAAAAAGGGGGGAAATAGCAGGGATTGTGGCTGAGTGAGACAGAGGGTTTCTGGAGTCCCAGGCAGTACCATGGATGCGAGGCACTGCCTTCCATGTTAAAGGTAAGTTGCCCCTTCTGGAGAGGATGCTAAATGGGACAGCAGACTATCCCTAAACAGACATCAGAGAGAGCACCCACCCACCAGAGCTGACCAGAGACTTCTGAACAAAGAATAAATGCATCCATCCACCACGCCCCCCACCGCTAATAGATTGTACACTCTTGCTCTCACTCCAACTTGGGACCATGCAAGAAGGCACCCAACAACTCATGGTTGGTTGGGTCAGAGCAGGCAGCCTCCTCGTGGAGCTAGGAAACAAACTTCCTCACTCCAGTTATGTTCCGCCACTGCTGTCAAACACAACATGAATTGGAAGATGAGCAGCCACCCCATGCAACAGGCTGGATACAAGGCCTTTAGTAAAGGGTGAGAGGAACTGCCCACTCTTCAATGTCATCAACTCTTCAATCCTGCACCACAAATCTGACTAATCCCCAAATATATTTCATCCCACATTAGTCTTCCTTATTCATAACCCATGTCGATTTCCAATATTCTTTCCTGATGCATTTAGTTTCAACTCATAAGACACATTGGCTAGGGTGACTAACTCATCCTAGTTTATCCAGAACCTTTGTGGTTTGGGCACTGAAAAAAAAACCCTTCATCTCAGGCAAACCAGGACAGTTAATGAAACTCTAATGACATCTAAACTGCATCGTCCTCTGCTGACATTTTTGTGTTAGACTAACAAGATGAAAGCACTGGAAAAAACAATTTAAATAGCAGTTGTAGTTCTGGAAAGTTCAAGTAGGGTCCAGCACTACAGCTCAGCAAGATGTTCGTGGGCATTTAGGTGTGGCCAAACCAGGTCCCCTGGTTTTCATGGCAATTTCAGTGTGGAAAGGAATGGCTGTGGGTCAGCGCCCCCTTTTCTGGGCTCCCTGGAACAGTCTCTTCCATAAACATTTCAGATGAATTGCCAAAAGAGAACAGGGGTTCGGGCAGTGGTTCTCAAACCACAGTGCACTTAAGAATAACCTGAAGAACTTGTTTAAAAATATGCTTTTCTGAGTCCTATCCCCAAAAAGTTTAGCTTGGGAGAGTCCAAAAAGAAGTCTTTGTAGCAAGAACTCTGGGTGATCCTGGTGCATGTAATTGGTGGACCACAATTTCAAAACCTCTGGCATAGAGAGAAAGCTGCAAAGCTGTTTACTTACCTCTCAAAGTCAGTAAAGCAGAACCGTGAATAAACACTTAGTGTTAGGACTGCTGTTATCTAAAAAGCACGTTTTTGTAAATCTTGAGATTGTTGGAGGACATAAAGCAAAGTATATCTAAGTTCATTGAGATAACTGTGCTCTACATAACACATGTGCTATGTGGTATATAGATCTATATAGTTATAATGTATGCATAGATAACGGCATAACTGAGATAACAGCCATTAAAATGACAGCATATAACAGGCACTCGGTAAGTGCTTATTCCTACGTATGCCATTGTAGTGTGTTTAACATATGTATATTAACAGATCAGTAGTTCTGACTTAACCATATTAAATCTGAGATGGCCATAAAATAGCCAAATAAAGATGACAAGCAGGCAGTTGGATCTAGGAGCCTGCAGTTCTGGGATTTGGTCAGGGGTCAGGTTAGAGGTACAGATTTAAGGAATTATCTTCATAAAGCCTTCAGGGCTTCAATAAAACATAAGCCCCAGGGTCTGTTGGTTTAATGCCAAATCAAGGTCAGAGGTCCCATGGCCTCACAAGCATGAGCAGGCTCCCTACGTGAAAGCAGGAGCCAATAGAGCTTAGACTATCCCTAAACAGAAACCAGAATATTTGTTCATCAGTTCAGGATAAAGCTCAAAGGCCATATGTGGAAATCCTTTGCTTCTTGAGGTAAAAACCCTAATTCAGTACCTCTCAGTACAGAAATTCTTAAGCCCCAGGCAGAGGCAAACACAGAATTATCCCATGGGCAGACCCCCACACCCCAAAGCACACAGTGTAAAAAAAAAATGCCCACAGCCAACATCCCCAAGGAAAGAGGCACTCAGGCCAAAATCACAAAATATATGAGAAAGGCAAAACTATAGCAGGCAATCTACAAACACCACCCCACCAACCCCATCCCAAAAAGAGAAAGAAATCACATCTGCAGAGCTCGAGATAATAGAGCCATCTGAAAGGGACTTTGAAATTGGTTCGTTGGAAATAGAAAATCATTAAAGGGTTTTAAGAAAAAGATGAACATGCTGAAAGGGGTGTTTTAGGATAAAGTGGCAAAGACATGCAGAATTCAATGGAGAAGGGTCAGAGTAGAGGCCAAAGAATAGCTAAGAGGCTTCTCATTCACACACTGTACCTACAGATAGTGTTCTCTCCTCTTCTGAACTCCCCTGAAATTTAATTGGCCCATCTCTTATGACCTTATGACCTCACCACTTGATTTTGTGTTTTATTGCTGCTTTCATATATGTAAAGCATGTAAAGAAACTTGCTGAGCTCTAGGCTCCTAGCAGTGTGTGTGTGTGTGTGTGTGTGTGTGTGTGTGTGTGTGTGTGTGTGTTCCTTTCTGTCTTCCCCACAGTGTTCTGGGCACATTGGGAGATGTTTCATAGATAGACAGTCAAACAAATGAACAAGAGCCATGTAGGAAACTGATCAGAACCTCGCTCTGTGGGCCTCTGACTTGAACCGGAGCACAAAACCAAGCTGATGGCACATCATTAGTCCATCTCCTGGGACCTGATAGGTTCCCTAATCTGGTTCTCTTCTTCTTGGCCTACGTGTGCATCATCTGTCAATGCATCTGAAAGGTAGCTGAATTCAGTGACAACTTTAAACCCTGTAGCCCTGGTGAAAATCTTTTGCTCTGTGTAGATTTCCCTGGGGTAGACTGCTATGTAACCTATCTTCCTCTTCAACCTGATTGTGAGTCCATAGGCATTTGACTATATGTTAAATAGGCCTTGCCCTAAATCTGACTACCCCACTTCTAATTAGTTAAAACTGTTCCCTTCCTTCTGGGAGGAAAAGCCCAAATGTAATGACCACACCCTGAAAAACAGCAATAACTTAAGAATTTGTACAAGGGCAAAAGCTTGCATAGAAGCAAAGATTTCAGGACCTCTTAAGAGGCCCAGAGCCATATTCATCTCCATAGCCTTCCTACATGATGGTGGTAATGATAATGACAGTGATGACAATGGCACAAAGGTATTATTTTATTGAACAACTAATACTGGCAGGCATTCTGCTAGGCATCTTTAATATAATCTGGCACATAATCCTCACAGAGCTCCTAACATGCCCATTTACAGGTAAGAAATTTGAAGATGAAAGAGACTAAGTCAGCCTTGATAAAATTCTAGTAGATGTCGAAGCCAGGGTTCAAAGCCAGGTCAGTGTGAACGCTGTTTGTGTTATTTTCACTTCTCCACACCACGTTCATTGCATATGCTTATAAAACAGCCAGTGGCAATCAGCCACTTTGATTCATTGTCTCAAGGACTCCCAATGATGGACATAGGTTTTGCAGCTAGAATTGTTTCCCAGGAGACTGGAAGCATTCATAGGCACCAGCTTCCTGAATTTTTATTCTAATCTCATTCATGGCTTCTTCAAGAGAATGACTAAGTAAATCTTCTCTTATCATGCTGCCTCCATTTCACTTCACAGAGAACAAACTGATCCAGTCCAGTTCCTGATTTTTATGTCCCCAACCTAGACAGGCTTGTGACTCCTTCAACCAATAGAGTATGATAGAAGTAATACTGTGTGATTTTTGAAGTCAGGTCATAAAAGGCTATGTGACTTATGCCTTGTTCAGTAAAACATTCAACCTTGGATCTCTGAGTCACTTTGTAAGAAGTCTGACTACCTTGAGTCTGCCATGCTGTAAAGAAGCCCAAGCTTCGTGGAAAGGCCATGGGCAGGCACTCCAGTCAACAGTCCTAGCTGAGCCCAGTCTCATTATCCTGGTCCAGGTGCCAGGCATGTGAGAGAAAAAGTCTCCAGATGATTCCAGCCCTCAACCATTCAAATCTTTTTAGCCAAGACCCTAGACATCACAGAGCAGAGATAACCCATCCCTGTTATGCTCTGTCTAAATTCCTGACCCACAAAACATGACTGTGATAAAATGATGGTTGGTTTATACCACTAAGTTTTGGGGATGATTTGTTATAAGCAACAGATAACTGGAAACGTTTGAAACTACAAGGATGGATGGAAAAAGATACACAAGCAAACATTTGCCAAAAGAAACATGGTGTATCTAAACAAGTATCAGACAAAATAAACTTTAAAGCAGGCAGTTTTACTGAATTATATATTCTAAAGGTGAAAGGGTTGGCTCAACAGAAAAATATAACAATTCTATTTGTACACACATAATAGCATAGATTCAAAATATATAAAGCAAAAACTGACCAAACTAAGGGACAAAAAGATAGATCCACAAGTATAGTTTGAGATTTTTAACATATCTCCCTAAGAATATTTTTTAAAAACTGACGTCATTCAAAATATATGCTCTGATAACAGTGAAATGGAGCAAGACATCCAAAACAGAAAGATAAAAAGAAAATCCCTAGATTATTAGAAAATTAAGAAATACACTTTTCTAAACAACCCATGGGACAAAGTAAAAAGAAAATTACATTAAAATATCAAGCTTCTGAGATGCAAATCAAAACAACAATGAGGTACCACCTCACACCTGTCAGAATGACTATCATCAACAAATCAACAAACGACAAGTGCTGAGAGGATGCGGAGAAAAAGGAACCCTCCTTC
Source organism: Myotis davidii (assembly GCF_000327345.1). Lineage (NCBI taxonomy): Eukaryota > Metazoa > Chordata > Mammalia > Chiroptera > Vespertilionidae > Myotis > Myotis davidii. Next base: position 5,394,182 of record NW_006292095.1, on the reverse strand, counting down.
ACTGCTGGTGGGAATCCAGACTGGTGCAGCCACTGTCGAAAACAGTATGGCATTTCCTCAAAAGTTTAAAAATGGAACTGCCATTTGACCCAGTAATCCCACTTCTAGGAATATATCCCAAGAAAACAGAAACACCAATCAGAAAGGATATATATATGCACCCCTATATTCATAGCAG
>NW_006292095.1:5372602-5393816 GCF_000327345.1 Myotis davidii | reverse complement strand
CGTGTGTCGGGGGGGTAGGGGAGGCTGGGGGAAGGTCAATGAGGGGAAAAAAGGTGATATAGGTACTACTATTTGTAATACTTTAAATAATAAAATAAAAAATTAAAAAAATATATATCAAGCTTCTGGCCAACAACAAAAAAGCCCATGAATAAAGACCAAAAAAAAAAACAAGTCACAGAATAGGAGGAAATATTTGCAATACATATGGAAATAATATGAACTGAATGGCAATGAAAATAACACATGAAAAATTCCTGGATGACAAAAATAGCCAGGATGGTTTTAAAAAATTAACTAACAACATCAAGTGTTGGCAAGAATGTGGAGCAGCTAAAACTTTCACACGCTACTGGTAGATATGTAAATAGGTATAACAACTTTGGAAAATTGTTTTGAACTATCCATATAACATGTGCATACCATGACACTCCTATTATACCCAACAGATATGACTGCGTACGTGCACAAAAAGACATGTACAGGAAAATTCACGGCAACTTTATTGACACGAGTCAAATATGGACACAATATAAATGTACATTAACAGTAGAAGGAATGAATAAATTGTGTGATTTATACAGACAATGGGATCCCACTCAACCATGAAAAAAAGGACTAATTCACATAACACCATGGGTGAATCTCACAAATATAATGCTGACTGAAAGAAGGCAGACACAAGAATACACACTTAATAATTCCAAAACTAAGCTGATAATAAAAGTCAGAACAGTGGTTTTCCTGCAGTGGGAGTGGGGGAAGCGTTGACTTGGAAGGGGTGTGAGGGAAGCTTCTGGAATATTAATACCACAGATCTTAATCCATATGCGGTTGCATAAGTATATACTTTATAAAAATTAATCAAGCTGCACACTTAAAATTTGTGCATTTTACTGGTATACATGTTGTGCTTTAATTCAAAAACGCTTTTTAAAAGCATAAACACAAAATTCAGAAGTGGTCCTTCCTAGAGGAGAGGCCAGGAGATGGGAAGGAAGCACAGAGACATTAAATTTACATGTGTGATACATATAGTACATGCACTCTTTTTTGCATGTGTCAAATGTTACATTATAGCATTAAATGTTAATACTTTAGTAAAAATAAACTTTTCAAATATGTAAACCCCATGTGCTGAACTTGGAAAGAATTTTTATAGTAAAATTAATATAAGTGACATTCAGTGATATTTAAATATAGGAAGACAATTGCATTAATGTAATGTGTACCTTCAAGAGACCACTTTGAATGAGGTAGAGCAATAATAATGACAGGCATTGTTAAGGATACACTGTCTGTTGGGCACTGTTGTGAATACTTTACATGCATTTAATTGTCATATAACCCTATGAGGCCGGTACCATTATCACCCCAATTTAACAGATGGGGAAACACACACAGGGAGTTCAAGTGATTTGCCCGTGGCCTCACAGCAGGCAAGCAGGAGAGGCAGCATTTGAGGCTGGTTTTGAATTGCAGTCTGATTTCAGAGCCGACTTGCTTAACCTCTGCACCACTCTGCCTCTTGTGAGAGGCACATCTATGATTTCTGGAAATTCTCAACCATTCCCAACTCCTGACAAGGCCTGAAATGGAGTTCCAGAGTTATAACACCTGCCTCATAGAGAGGGGTGTTGAGATGTAATTACAATGACAGTGAATCCCATTGTCATTAACACCAGTAACAATGACAAGAAACATTAAGCCCACACTGTACTATATTACAGAGCAGATTTAAAAGTTGCCATGATTGAACAGGTAACAGGTTTCTCAATTCCAGACCTTCACTAAGAAAGAAGCAACCTCAATAAATTATCTTTTCTCTCTGAACTCTCTCCAGTCCTTTTCCAGTTTGTAGCATCTACTACTTTAAACAATGCATTCCATTTATTCATGACTTGTGTCTTCTCTCTCCTCCGGGAGGATAAGATTTGTTTCCGAACCTTCGTTGCCTCCTTGCCATGCACATTACTTGGACATAGTAGGTGCTTAGCGAATATCTGTGTACTGAGTATATGCATGACATAAATAAATATGAGGTCAAACACCCCAGTTCTTTGTAAAAGCTGCCACATATCCCTTAACCTTGCCTATTACATCCCCAGGACTTAGGAAAAGGCCTGTGAGTTGGCCCAACCGGCGTGGCTCAGTGGTTGAGCATCAGCCTATGAAGCAGGAGATCACAGTTTGATTCCCAGTCAGAGCACATGACCAGGTGTGGGTTCCATCCCCCAGTAGGGGTATGCATGAGGCAGTTGATCAATGATTCTCTATCATCATTGATGTCTCTCTCTTTCTCTCTCTCTCTCTCTCTCTCTCTCTTCCTTCCTCTCTGAAATCAATAAAAATATATATTTTTAAAAAGGTCTGCGAGTTGTAAATATTAAATATCTGTAAGTTGCTGAATACTAAACACCAAATTTTGGTTGAATGAATGAAAAATGAAGGACAGATAATTCTCCCACGTTGTAAAGTATCTGTATACCATCCATCTCTTTGAAAGGCTTTGCTGTGTGGGATGAGTCAACACATCTATCATGTCTATTAGAGGACTAAGGAATGCCTGCTGCATTACTGGGCCTTGATGATGGAATGAATGAGTTTACAAGAGAGTGATGGGCAGTTGGCTAGAGAGAAAACCCTACAGTGGCCCAAGCATGTAGCAGTGACAGTGGTAGCCTATCTTCAGGATTTGCAGTGAGCAGTTCTTATCTACAATAATAAAAGTGTAATATGCTAATTAGACTGGACATCCTTCCAGATGACCTTCCCGATGGAGCTGGGGCTGTGAGGAAAGCCGGGGTCCCAGGTGCCAGAAGCCGGTGCCGGAAGCTGGGGAAAGGAAGGCCTACTCTTGCACAAATTTCGTGCATTGGGCCTCTAGTCAAGTATAATGTCTCAAGTATCTGAGAATTTTCTTTTTTGCCCAAATTTATTGAGATATAATTGACATATAACATTGTACAATATATGGCATACATGTTGATTTGATACATTTACATATTATAAGATGATTATCTCCTTAGGTTAGCTAACACCTCTATCTTGTCACATAATTATCGTAATTATTTCTTTTCTTATGGTGAGAAAATTTAAGATCTCTTAGCAACTTTCAAGTATAGAATACAGCATTGTTAACTATAATCACCCTGTTATACATTATAACCCTAGAACTTATTCATCTTATAACTAGAAGTTTATATTCTAACCAACATCTCCCACTTTCTCCTCTTTCTCAACTCCTGGTAACCACCATTCTGAGTTCAGCTTTTTTAGATTCCACAGATAAGTGATAACATAGAATATTGTCTTTCTCTGTCTGGCTCATTTCACTTAGCACAATGCCCTCAGGATTGCCTTCTTTCTCAAAGCTGATTTGATTGATTGATTGATTGATTGATTGCACATCTTAGTCATTCATCTCTTGATGGACACTTAGGTTGCTTCCTTATCTTCACTGTTGTGAATAAGGCTGTAATGAATGACAGTACAGATATCTCTTCAAGATCCTGTTTTCATTTATTTTGGACATATTCCCACATGCTGGATCATATCATAGTTCTATTTTTAATTGCTGAGGAACCTCCATACTGTTTTCCATAGTAGTTGTACCAGTTTACAAAACTACCAGCAGTGTACAGGGTTTCCTTTTCTCCTCATCCTAGATAACACTTGTTATCTCTTGTCTTTTTATGATGGCCATTATAACTTAGGGCGTGAGGTAATATCTCATGGTGATTTTGATTTGCCTTTCCTTTGATTTGTAATGTTGAGCATCTTTTTGTGTACCTGTTGGCCATTTGTGGGTCTTCTCTGGGAAAATATCTGTTCAGTTCCTCTGCCCACTGTTTAATCAGATTATTTGATTTTTTTGCTATTGAGTTATATGAATTCTATATATTTGGATATTAACCCCTTATCAAATATAAGATTTACAAAAATGTTCTCTCATTCTATAGGTTGCCTTTTCATTTTTATTGGTGGTTTCCTTTGCTGTGCAGAAACTTTTTAGTTTGACATAGTACCACTTGATTATTTTTGTGTTTGGTGTCAAATCTAAAGATTCATTGCCGAGACTGATGTCAAGGAGCTTACCACCTATGTTTTCTTCTAGGGGATATACTCTTTCAAGTCATACATTCAAGCCTTTAATCCATTTTGAGTTGACTTCTGTGTATGGTGTAAGATGGAGGTCCAGTTTCATTCTTTTCGAATTTTCTTTCTTTATCTAATAAGAAGTCACCACAGGCTTCTAGTCTGGAAGTCAAATTCCTTATTGGGATGAGGGGAAGACGCTCCCTTCCTCAGTTTCCCCCTCTCTGCTTCCATCTCTTGTTTTCTTTTGGGAATTAGTCCTCTAGCTATTAGGGAGGCATGTGAAGGCCCTTTTTAAATATGAAACATCACAAGTCAGAGTGAGCTATGCCTTGGGGCACCTCTGGAACCTCCATTTGAGAAAAGAGTATTCTTTCTTGCCTTTCAAAAGCATGCCTTGTTCTTCCAAGCTGGTTGCTGGGCCTCCTTCCTTTCTCCTCCCCACCCTTCACCTCCTACCCAGCCCCTGCTTCAGGCCCAGAATACAGCTTTCTCCCTACCCTGCTTTTCTTTTTGGTCTGCAGTGGGCGAGAGCCAGAGCTTGATCGCAAGAGCAGAAAGAACCTACAAAGCAACCCACAGAGCTAGGAGGAAAGCCCTGGAACAAAGTGTTTCTGGAGGATGCACTCAGCAGAGTATGAGAACCCGGCACTCCAGTCCCATCTGTCTGTTCATAGCCTTCTATTGCAGATAATCAAGTTCTGGCCATCACACATTTTGATGTCCAATGCAGGGCATGCTTAGCAAAGCCCTGAGTTTCTATGTCTCTCCCCCTCCCCGCCCCACTCTCTTGGCTAAGTGACATTTGGGGGCCGTGGTAGGGATGGGAGGGAAGCTGGGGAAACAGCGGCATAACCTTGATCACTCTCTGACTCTGAGAAAGTTCATCCACACACCTGCTTGTCTTCTAGAAGCATCTATTCACTCTTACCATTCTGGGTGAGTTTTTATGGCACCTGCCAACCACTTTGGGGCTCCTCTTCCCGTTACTTCTATTGAGGTCTATTTTCTCAGGTTCTCTCTCCACCGCTTGTCTCTCTGTTTCTGTCTCTTGTGTCTCTGTCCAGCCACAGACCTCTTCACATCACTGTGTCTCTAGGTGTCGCTTTCTGTCTCTGTCCCGGGTGCCTCCTGCATCCTCCCGAGAATTCTGAGAACTCCGGGAAATGGGAAATGCCTGAGTGCACCCGCCCTGCTCACTGCGCCAGCGCTTTCATCCCGATCCAGGTGGCTACAATCCAGTACAGGATTTACGGTGCCCTGACCCTGAGCCGTCAAGAAGGAACAGCCAGATTAATGGGGTGGGCGGGCTGGGGTAATAATCGTTTGTTTGATGTGACAAGCCTGATAGGCGTTGATTTACTTACAGACTGATGGGCTTTTAATTGAGCACCTCCATCCCAGTCACTTCAAAGGCAGGGGAAGTTGACAAGGGGCCCCTTTCAGGAGGGTTCCCGGTGACTGACAGCCCCCCTCCACTGACGCTCTCCTCGGCCCAGGATTGGACCTGGCGGCCTTTACCAGGCCCTCTGGCAAAGTAACACATTTTCTGTGTAACTCAGAAATGGCCTTTTGTCTGCAGCCAAGGAAGGCAGGCCCTGCTCAGAAGCCACCCCCCACCCCCACTCTGGGTCTCCCAGAAGAGTGAGGAATAGTCTCCCAGAAGAGTGAGGAATAGGATGCTGAGATGCTGAGACTGGTCTGGGAGGGGACCAGGGGTGGTATGTGTGCAAAGGGCCACTTTGTTCTTACCCTCTTTTGCTGGTCCAGCTCTTGTCCACCTCATTTCTTCTCCTCACTTCCTCTCTCATGTTAAACCCTTTGCAGGTCTTGGGCCTCTTCCTCCTCCTCCTCTTTCCCCTCCCACTTCCTCTTTCCTTCTCCCTCTCAGGAAAGGCCAGAAAAGGTGGAGTCAGCTTCTGCCGTCCCTGTGAGCACCTATCTCCTCCTGGACAGCCACCTTTCCCCTCTGGGCTGCGGGCTGGGAGGCCTTCTGATCAGGGCACACTTGGACTTGGTGGCCAGGCCTCCATGGACCCCTCCCTCCTGGAGGTCACACTACAATGAACAGGGTCACAGCCATTCCACTCTTGTTTGGTCTAGAAGAGGCTTTAATGATATGGGTTTAGTCTGATATTTTAGAAATATTCTTTATGAGGGGAGTTCGGTCAGGATCTATTTGCTTTGGTTGTACTTGGTTGTTTTGTTTTATTTTGTTAAGTCCTGCCATATTGTTTAAGTCCTGCTGTATTGGCTGCTGAACTTCCCTTATTCGTATAAGAAGACACACCCAAAATTTTCTCAGCTCACTTGCTGCTGGCTGGGCTGGGGCCAAAGGAGTGGGGGCAATGAGTAATGAAAGCTCAAACCCCCACCCAACCCGCAGGACAGAGTCCCCATGCTTCCTCACTAGTCAGGGGTCAGTGAGACCCACAGCCAGGAGCTCTCGTGATTGCCCCAAACAGTGGGCAAGCCCTGCTCCCTGTGTTTTTTCCTTCTCTCTCTGCACTAACTTGTCCAAGCTCACAGAGCCAGGAGGTAATGAAAGATCAAGTGTCTGGCTAGAAAGGCAGGGATAATAACTCACATTTGCATAGCATTGTTTAGTTTGGAAAGTACTTTCACATATATTAGCTTAATTGATCTTTCAACAACTATGTGAGGTAATAAGTGTGATGTCATTATGCCCATTAGACAGATGATAAAATTGAGACAAAAGATACTGTGCTCCTAAGAGGCAAAACCAGGTCTCTAACTCCGGTTTCTCCCACCAAGTCTGTTTCTTCCTTCATGGCACCTCCCAGCCTCCCAAAGGCTATTGGTCCATCCCTTTTGAAGCTGCATTTTCTTGCCCCAAAAGGTGGTTCAATCCTGTTTCCCTTCCTTGTTTTCTCCTTTTCAGGTACTCCCCTGGCTCCCCACCCTCCTGTTTGGATCTCCAGCCCTAGCCTTGGGAGGCCAAACCTCTCCCTTCATCTCTGTTCCAAAAGCCATGTCCATGCCTTTCCTGAGAGTGTTATGCTCCCTTAAGATCTGCTGTCCCCCTGGCCGGTGTAGCTCAGTGGTTAGCTTCAACCTATGATCCAGGAGGTCACAGTTTGATTTCTGGTCAGGGCACACGTTGGGTTGCAGGCTCGATCCCCAGTAGGGGACATGCAGAGGCAACCAATCAATGATTCTCTCTCATCATTGATGTTTCTATCTCTCTCTCCCTCTCCCTTACTCTCTGAGATCAAAAAAATATATTTAATAAAAAAAAAAAGATCTGCTGTCCCAGCTCTCACCTGGTGTCTACACACAAAGTGGCCATAAGTACAGCACCCATGCTTGGCTCTCTGCTGTTGGAATGCATCCACTAAGGTTGTCCATTGCCATCATTTGAAGGTCCACCAACAGACTCCTCTCAGAGCCCAGGAAACTTGATGGTGTCTCTCTTGACCTGCTAAGGGGCAGTTTCTACTAGAGAGCTAAGCCCCTGGGCAGAGGCTTTGGAGAAACTGATCACGGCTCCCTCCCCTGCCTCTCTGCCTTGGCTGTGTTAACACTGATGCACTTAAAGCCACGAAATGTGGTTTGTTTACATGTTGGTCCCCTCATTGGAATCCAATCCTTTTGGGCAAGTACATGTCTTTTCACCTTAACATCCCCAGTGCCCAGTTCACCTTATATCCGCAGTGCCCAACAGTGACATTTTTGTTGGAATGGTTGTTGCTGAAATATTTGTGGAAAGGCAGTATAGTGAAGCGAAAGGGTCCATAGCCTAGGATCACACGCCCATCTCCACTGCTTGCCAGCTAGAGCCCTTGGACAAGTCATTTCCATTTTCTGATGCCTCAGCTTCCTGTCTGGAAAATGGGACAAACATAGCACCTACCTCATAAAGTGGCTATGAGGACTGAACGAGTAATAACGTATTTCATCTAATCTACAATGCACCATTATTTTAGATCCAACAAAGAAAAAAATGCTGTGAAATAATGGGTGACACGTGCTTTTTTAAAAAAAAAAAAATCAATGTCAGGGATGTTAAAATGTGGGAAAATGCATCTTAAAATTGATGAAATGTGTCTGCGTCGAACACTTAGATTCGCTGCACACAGCACATAATCATTAAGTAAGAGCTACAGTCGGTGTTGTTGAATTGCATTCTCACAAGAACCCTAGGATGAGTGAGGCCATTTCACTCTACAGCTGAGGAAACAGAGGTTCAGAGAGATGAAGTAGCTTGACCACGCTCACAGAGCCAGGGAGCCCTCCGCAGGCACTTAAACCTGCCTTTGAGGTACAATCATCCTTAGTATTACAAGAGCTGGCAGCCACCCACCAAGCTACCAGGGAGTTAGAAGCTGGGTTTTGTTCTCAATTACATTAACTTTCCTTAATCTACGGTTTTTTCCCCATTCTGGTATAATTACTCCACTTCTTCCTCCCCCTCCTTCTTTGTACTTGGCTCTGATCTTGTTACCTTTGGGTTAATGGCTTCAGGTTTTACTGTATCTGCATTTTGAGGGGTATAAATAAATATAAAGGTTAAAAATAGCCTTGAACGATGACATGTATAAAGAAAAAGTGAAAGAGAATATGCCCACGATCACACGTGGAGATGTATAGACTCTGCGTGGACGCCCTGAGAAACTGCCCACAGTGCCAGCTCCAATCCTACCGCTGAGAGACTCATGCCGGTGCCCTGATAAAGTGCAGAGAGCTCAGCTCGCCTCTCAAGCTTGGTTATCTGCCACACCACACTTTTTTCCCATGATCTTCTGAGACACTATGGGATGGATGGGGGTAAAAGGGAGTTTAGGAGACTAAGGGTGGGGCAGTTAACTTCCTAGGACCTTCTTTTTTAATGCTGGGTACCTCACCACCACCACCAACAACAACAACCCCCCTTTCACCTGCTTGAAGGAGTGTTTCTCACTCCCTATTGCATTGAGTTTGCTGCAAGCGGGGGGAGGGGCATCCCATTGACTCTAAATAGAGCCAATGTAAAATTGTGTCACTGCTTTTAACGTCAGAAGGGGCACCTCCTTCCAGGATGCATTTTATTTGGGGTTTTGCAGGGCTCTCCCCACAACCCGGGGCAGCCGAGGACCGTGACTCTCAAGGTCTCAGAAAGATGCCACTTGCCACTTCTGCATCAGTTCCCAAGTGAGGAACCCCAGTTTCCTACCTTTTCTGCCAAGCGTGTTGTGCTCATGTTAAAAGATAATGAACACAGTAGGGCGTGGTACTGTCCCGGGTATTTTCTTCCCAAGTAGGGATGCCAGGGACTGGCTAGAAGATTGTACTTGTGAATTTGCTTGGGTTTTTCAGGAGAGGCTCAGGGCGGAGAGGGTTTTTCCAAAACTTCTCTCAACTCTCCCACCTGCCCTGAGACCTGTTCAAGTAGAGTGCGGCTGACAGTGGTGAGGCGTCTAAAAGCACGACTGCACTAGGAAGCTTTGCTGTGAGCAGCAGGAGAGCACGCCATCCCTCAGTGCCCCTGAATGGGGCCTACTGTTCTTCCTCCAGGACTGAATAAAATGTACTCTTGGCTCCCGTGCACCAGACAAAGAGAGATATATCAGCAATTGAGGGGAACGATGAAAATGGGTGTTCGGCTATCCATTCACGTAGTACACACAGTTCATCTCCAAGGCTCCCAAGAAAGCAGCCGCACACCAAATCCCTTCCTCCGCTGTCTGTATCTGAGCGTCCTGTGAGATAATCCTCTTAATGGAATATTTAAGAAATCGGATATAAATCACCAACCTTTTATCTCACCTGAAAAGTCATTCTCCATAGGCCATATGGTGGATATGTCTGTCTACATAAAGAGGGTTGCAGGTGCCTTTGTGAGCTGATGTTCCCATGTTTTTAGGCTCGATATGTTTTTCAATATCGAAATCTATTATTTTCTGGCGACCTGGGTGCAAAAACATAAATTTTAGAGATCAGAGCCCAGAACATAGATGCACCTGGAGACATTTCAAAGTTAAAACACTGGGGGAGGGAACTTTTTGTCATTTGCAACCAACAAAAAGTGCCTATTGTTATGATGCGCTCATAAATAACTTGATTTTGGCATATGCTTTAATACCAAACAGAAGATGAATAAATTAAATTTGATTTACAACCTTTTTCATTTTTATTAGCATGGCTCTGAACGGTTTATGTAAGGGACGTGCCAGAGCAGTTATGCCAAATGTCTTAAGGCGTTGGTATTGATATTATATAAATTAAGGTGTTTTAATTTGCATTCTTTAATTAACTAAATACTGGCAGAAAAATAAAACACAAGGGCAGCCCTGACTTATTGCCTCTATTAAACTGCTGACGTCTCTGAAAAGATGCTTTAAGTAATCCAATTCATGCAGAGTGGGGGAAGGAGGAGGGATTAACACTCTTATTTGGCGAAATACATTGGGGTCTAAAAAACCAATACCCTGCTTTGCTTGCAGAATGGTTTAGGGGATGGGTATGTTCTCAGTTCTGAATTCGTGTCCCCAAGGAAGAAGCTGACCAAATGCTTTAATTATCCAGGTCTGAACTACAACAACCCCGGGCCTGGGCAGGGGCCTGGGCAGGGGCCTGGGCTGGGGGCTCTGAAGACCTAGGCTGTCTCACCACCAATCTAGGAAGAGACAAGCTGGTGGCTCTCAGATCAACGTGATCATGTCCAAAAACCAAGGAGAGAAATCATCAAAGATCCTTCAGCAAAATTAGCTGCTTCTGGTCCATCCTTCCCATCACACGTAAGCCCCAAAACACCCTTCTAAAAAGATGTGCCAGACGCATTCCAATTCCTTTCCGTGCCCTGGGTCCCATCACCACCTCCACAGATTTTTTTAAATTCAGTTTAAACTGCAGCTTCTTTCTCATCCAAGTTCATTCTTCCTTTTCCCTACTTTCCCTTCTTTGTTTTTGACTTTTGCTCTCTGCTTCTACCCTCCTAGAGCAGTGGTCGGCAAACTCATTAGTCAACAGAGCCAAATATCAACAGTACAACGATTGAAATTTCTTTTGAGAGCCAAATTTTTTAAACTTAAACTATATAGGGAGGTATATTGTTATTAACCTACCTATATAATTTAAGTACTGTTGATATTTGGCACTTTAAACGTAAACTATATAGGGAGGTACATTGTGATTAACCTACCTATATAATTTAAGTACTGTTGATATTTGGCCCCTCCCCCACGCTGCATATTCCGCGGCCCGCCTGCGCCACGTCTCCCATTGCCCGACCGACTGACACCCCCCACTTCTTCTAATGCCACTTCTTCAAAATAGACTCGCCCAGGCCGAAAACCGACTTCTGCGCATGGGCCACGAAGTTTCAATCGCACTGTACATGCGCACCCGTACGTGGTATTTTGTGGAAGAGCCACGCTCAAGGGGCCAAAGAGCCGCATGTGGCTTATAAGCCGCAGTTTGCCGACCACTGTCCTAGAGGATCAGAGTCAAGCCTAGTAAGGGCTCATCTTCTGTAATTTTCCCTCCAGGCCTGGAGGGGGAAACAGCTATAAAGAGAAGGTTCCAGTTTCCAGCTGTTGGCTGTAGGAGAGAGCTTTCTCCTCAAGCACAGATGAGAACACTGACTTTCTCTTCCCTAAACCCACAGGGACCTCAATGAGCCATCCATACAACAGCCTTTACCGTGCTCTTGCCATCCTGAGGGTTTCCGACTTGCTTGCTCTGCCTAGACTGGGAAGCATCACAGATAGCTGTTGAGTTGACTAGAGAATCACACAGGGAGAGGTCAGGTTGGAGAGCAGAGTTCGCCTTTCTCCCGGCCCCACGAGATGCCTGTACACTGGATGTCCGCGATGCCTTTGCACTTTCTTAGAGCATCGTGTCTTCCGAGAGCCTGACAAGAAGCTCACCAAGGGCCAGGGGTCCAACCTCTAAGCACGGTATGTAATGCCCCTCCCCCAGCTTTCCTCCTGGGTGCTTTTCTCTACTTGCTCCAGGAAGAAAGGATGAATTCCAACTTCAATAAGGAAAATATCGTCCTCCTTTGCCAGCATCCTATTCCCCCATCCCACCCTCCCCCCAAAAAAAATCGCACTTTCTTGTCGTTTCCCATCTTGCTGCTCTGTCAGTTGTTTTAAAACAGCTGTTTTAAAACATGTCTCCTGTCACAAATAAGATTGTTGTCATGCATTTTGACTTGCAGCGGTGACAAATTCACCGACTGAGCGAGAAGAGCAGGACCTGTGAGAGCCCTTCAGGCCTGATGTGAAACGGGAATAAAAATAAGAAAAAGACACAGGCTCCTCAGGGTTTTTTAACTGCCATAGCTTTTCTGGTTTGGGTTATTTGGTGGGTTTTTTTTATCATTTGTTTATCAATTTAAGGAAATTAAGAGTAAAAGCAAAGACAGCTTGACAGAAAGTGGTTGTGTTGCACTTATCGGTGTTCGGTGGGGAGTCATGAGAGAGGGGCCTCTGATTTCCTGAGGGAAGTTCTTCAAGACCTTAGAAATTTACTTGAGACATCCCAGCATGTAAGTTTCTCCTGATTCCACAAGCCCATCAACACTCTACCCAGTCCGGAAGGTTCTTCCTAGTGTCACAGGGTCCAGGTCACTAACAAACATGAGTTTTGACTCAGTGACCCAAGGAGGCCCAGGACGGAAAGTAAGGAGATAAAAGAGGAGCTCAAAGAAGCTGCAGGTACCAAAATGCCTGGGGAGTGGGCTGTTCTTTTTTATTCTTTTCTTGGCAAATAGTTGCTAAAGTAGAAAACTTATCATCTCATGTACCCATGTCCTTTCGTGCCTTTGAATTTTCAGGTAGTACCCATTCAAAAATCTATACTAATTAAAAGGGTAATATGCTAATTAGACTGGACATCTTCCAGACATCCATCCACCACGGTGGCGATTAGGGGTGATCAGGCTGACAGGGGAGGGCAGTTAGGGGCAACCAGGCTGGCAGGGGAGCAGTTAGGGGCGATCAGGCCAGCAAGGAAGGGCAGTTAGGGGTGACCATGCTGGAAGGGGAGGGCAGTTAGAGGTGACCAGGCTGGCAGAGGAGCAGTTAGCAGCATCAGGCAGGCAGGCAGAGTGGTTAGGGGCAATTAGCCAGACAAGCAGGTGAGCAGTTAGGAGTTAGCAGTCCCAGATTGTGAGAGGGATGTCCGACTGCCAGATAGTCAGTCATCCAGCAGTCAGACATCCCCCAAGGGGTCTCGGATTGGAGAGGGTGAAGGCTGTACACGAATTTCATGTACCAGGCCTCTAGTAATAAAAATAAGAACAAAATGAAGACTTTTACCTGTCTTGGTGAGCAATCTACTAACAGTAGTTACTGATTTCATGATTTGATGTCTTTTAATGCTTCACAGGCCCCATTCTGGAAATTCACGGTGAGGCCTGGAGATGAACCTCTCCAGATACTACCAAAACCATTGTATGTGCTGTCTTTGATGAGAAACTCTGCCTTTTCATGAGCATGATCCAAAATAGTCTAGATAATCCAGAGTTCTTATTAGGATTCACTTATTGGAAAGTTTGCTATATTAAAATAGGGATCTGTCAATACAGGTGGGGCAAGAGTAGGTTTATAGTTGTTAGTATGGAAAATATTACAATAATTAATAAATAATAATAATACAAGAACAAACTCTGTGTTTCGTGTACTCACAACTGTAAAACTACTTTTGCCCCCCCCCCCCCACTGTATCTTGGATTCTTTTAGATCAGATTGAATATTCCTCTTCTCCTTCTTCTCTGACTAGATGAGGGAGAAGGTGGGAAGGGGTGGAGAGCATGAGAAGCATACTTATTTTCTTAAGTCCAACGATGGAATGGGACCTCCTTCCCAATGAGCCTTCAAATTCCTCCAAATGATATGACCAGTAGATGCCAGAGGTGTTTCCTGGGTTTTCTTGCCTGAGTCCCTAGCTGAACTTACTCCACAGCTATCCTACCACCTTTCTTAAAAAGGGCTTGTTTTGAATGCATGTAGCTTTTGACCCAGCAGTTTTACTGTTAGGAATTAATCCTATAGTTCTAGTAGTACACATGGAGAATATGTGTATTCTACACACACACACACACACACACACAAATCCTATATAATAAAGAGCTAATATGCAAATGGTCATCATGCCCTTGTGCCCGCGCCCTCTCGCCCTCACACCCTCGCGCCAGGGCCAGGGGACCTGAGGCCACACCCCCCTCCCTGGTGCCAGGGCTGGGGGACCTGAGGCTGTGCCCCCACCTGGCGGGGCTTGACGGGGGACCTGAGGCTGCATCCCCTGCCCGGCGGCGCTTGACAGGTGGGGGTGGCCAGGTCCGGGTCTCGTGTGATTTCGGGGCGCATGCGGGTGGGCGGGGTCCCACAGCGCGCCCCAGACTCTGACAGGAGGGAGATTTTCATATACATTTTACTAATTTTCTTTCATCTCTGACACTTCTATTATAGAGAAAGGGCAAATAGGAATATTAAAATTTCCTCTAATTAATTCCCTTTTAATGTGCATGAATTTCGTGCACCGGGCCACTAGTATACATATAACTGATTATTCACTGCAGGAGCAAAAGATTAGAAACTATCCAATGCCCCCAGTAGGGGACTAGTCAAAATAAACAGGGCACATCCATGTAACAAAGCCATGAACTGAAGTAAATAAATAAAATACAAAAGCACAAACAATAAAGAATTAAAAACAAAAAAACAATATTATATAATTTGGTGAACAGTTATGCATTTAGCAAGATTACAAGAATACAAGAAATGTAGAATTATGGGTATGTTTGGTTCTTGAATATTAAACTTAAATTTTAAACAAACAAAAAAGACACAAAAGCCTATGATGCGCTCTCCAAAATATATTAATATTTTTAAAAAGCAAATGTGGAACAGTTTGTGTAGTATGCTGCCATTTATGTGTACAACGGGGAAAAAATATATATGTATTAGCTAATACATGTATAAAATACCTCTGGATGGATGGACAATACACTCATAGTATTAATACATTGGGGAGAAAATCTTGATGGCTAGAGGGAGGTTTTTTCACTGTATGGTCTTATAGCTTTGGAATTTGGCACCATGGGAATGCATTTCATCACAAATAAATGCATTTTTCAATAAAATAAAAAAATTAAATCATTTTTAAAGGGGGCTAGTATGTAACTCTCTACTCTGAATAGACTACTCTAGTTCTCTACTTCTGGCCTCTGGGTTTGGTTGGGACCCTGTCTCTCAAGTTTCCTTCTCTGAGCAGAGACTGGCAAAGGGCCACTGAAATAAACCCTCCTCGAAGTCGTTCTGGCATCTTGGAATTTGGTTTTATCAAATACAACCAGTGATAATGCAGCCATGGCCTGAGCAGCTCTCCCCTTTTCTCCAATTGTGTTTGTCAAAATGAGTTTGGAGCTGCACATTCCAGCTAGTTGGGAGCCCAGCCTAGACAGGGGCACACTTTGGGCAAGTTTAAAGGCTTAGCCATGAAAAGTGGGGATCATCACCCTCATGGCTGAGGCCCATAGAAGGGTCAGAAGCAGGTGTGACACCAGCCCTGTGCAGCTGAGGTATTCACAGTCAGTCATCCACTGAGAACTGGGGTGCCTGGTGGTTCCAGTTGGTGGCAGCTCAGCACATGGGAGCAGAATGTGTGGGTCAGCATGGTCCCTGCTTCCCTTTCAGGGGCCTTATGCTCTGCTTCAGAACTCACCTTGTACCCAAATAAGAGAAGGTGCATCAACACCTAGAATGGTTTATACTGACACCCAGAAGGTGCTCAGTAAATGTAGCAGCATCTGAATTTACCTTTGAGTAAATGGACTTAAGAACAGAGGCAATTAAAGTATTGGCTACTGTGCAGGATTTAAGTTAGAACCATCTGGCTTTTTAAAAAAAAAAAAAAATCTACCAAAGAAGCACACAGATGCCCAAAAGACAGGGTTGTCCTGCCTTTCAGGTCCTGAAAGGTGGGAGGCCTGGACTGGCTGGCTTTCTCTGGTCCTTTCCTACCTTGGGTTCACCGGGGACCTACACCATCCAAGTGGTCAGTAAACAGTAACTGAATGAATTAATTCAATCCAGTTCAATTCATTGAATAAATGTTCCCCTCCCTTCCTTCTCTGCCTCAGTTTCCTTTCTACCATAGTCTCCTTCCTCAGGATGAAAGGGAAATCTTGAGTATGAAGACCGGCCCTCTGGAAAATGATTCAAGTCCCTTGTTTTCCATTTCTCCTGCTGCTCTCTTCCTCTCCCTCAGTCCTGCACCTAGAAGACTGGCTCCAGAACTGACTATTAGTTCTGCCACTTTCTAGCTGTGTAATTTGGGCAAGTTACACAACCTCTCTGAGCCTCAGTGCTTCACCTATAAAACAGGCATGATACTAGTGCCCACTTCATCAGTTTGCTGTGCGAAGTAAATGAGTTGTGGCACGTAAGGTGCTCAGAAGTAAGCACTCACTAAATGTTACCATTACCCTGGGTAGTAATAACTCATTGTCTGCTAATCACAACTGAGGTGTTGGCAGATTGCTAAGGTATGATTTCTTCCAGCAGTTTTTGGAAATACTTAAAAGAGGAATCTCTAAGAAACGTGAAGACCCAGAGGAACAAAGTAGTCAAGGGTGAATGCCCAGGGCTAAGGCTGATGTATGGGGGGCAGGAGGAGGGGCAGGCAGATGAAGGCTGGAGAACTTCAAAAGCACACCTACTTGCAACCCCCTCTCCCCACCCGCCTGCCCGCCCTGCCTATCTCCCGGGGGCTGATAGGAGATAAATGAAATCACTTCTTCAAAGCACCCTACTCAAGGACCCGGATCAAACACCAGGGCTTGGAGATAAGCTTCAGTCTACATTTCCTTTTGTCCATTCCTTCCCACCACATCTCCAAAGGAAATTCTAGAGGGAGGAAAAGTAGTTAATTCCTCCTCTTTTATCAAAAGGCGTTACCTCCCCTTCCCGGGCAATGGCTGGTGATAGAAGAACCAGGGAACTAGGGAGGGAGTTGGGAAGGCCTCTTCCCGGCCCTCTGCCAGCGTGAGCTGTGTGACTTCAGACTCCCCCGTAAGTTCTCAGAGCCCCGTGCTTCATCTGTCAACGGGGATAAAAACACCTGTCCAAAATAACTCACAAAATTGTTATGAGATGATGAGTACAAACGTGTACTGGGAAAAGATACTCCATGTTTCCACAGTTAACATGTTGAAAATTACACAGTCATCCACCTTGAATCTTTTTGGGAATAAGCTGAGCTGAGATATAAATAAATAGCCCTTTTTATGTAAAACTAGAGGCCCAATGCACAAAATTCGTGCAACAGTAGGCCTTCCTTCCCCCGGCTGCCGGCACCAGCTTCCCTCCAGCACCCGGGACCCGGGCTTCCCTGCCAGCCCTGGCTTCATCCAGAAGGTAGTCCAGAAGGACATCTGGCCTAATTAGCATATTACACTTTTATTATTATAGATTCTTATTCATTCACTAACATTCATTGAGCACTTAAGGCATTCAGGCTGCATGGCTTCTCATCCCAGCCCCACCTCTTACCAGCTGGGAATTTGGAAAAGTTAGTTAACCTCTCAGGGACCTCCACTTCCACCTCTGTGAAATGGGGGTAATGACAGGACCTCCCTCCTCAGGCTCCTGAAAGGATTAAATGAGATCATGTGAGCAAAGTGCTTAACAACAGTGCTTGGCTCTCAGTGCTAGCTACTGTGATGATATAGTGAAACACCCTGCCAGGCCATAAGAATACAAGGAGAATGAGGACAACACAGAAGCATTCAGCGTCCAGTGGGAGAATGGACAAGTAAACAGACAGATGCCAGGTCTAGTAATAGAACGTAATGGGAGTTGTGAGAACAGAAGAGGGAGCTACTAGACTCTAGTAACTAGAGTGTGCTCGCCCCCTGCAAGGCTGGCTGTTCTTGCTTTCACCTGATTGTTCCTCTTGCCCCCCTGGCCCTCTGCTGCCCGGGCTGTGTCTGAAGCCTGGGATGAGGCCTGCAGAGGAAGTGCCTCCCGGTGCCCTGAGCGCAATGCGCTACATCAGGGCTCCTGGCCAAGGCTGTAATTGCCAGCCGCTGAAAGATATTAAACGCCAGGGAGGAAAACCAAGTTCTCTATGAGGCCGACTTTTCAGAGTTCTTACAGCTTGTAAAAAAAAAAAAATGTAAATAGTTACCCAGTGAGATATTATTTCATGTTGTTGCCATTAGGGTGTGAGTGTTATGCAGAGAGAGGCGATCGTTCAGGCAATTCCGCCTCAGCAAGGACTGAAAACTCCACATTAACCCCACACAACAAATCTACCACCTCTCGCTCTCAACCTGACTCAGGCATTTTTTTCCTGGGTGGTGAATTTTATGTAAATTGAAGTAGTGAAAAAAATCTATAAATATGCAGAATTTCCTAAAGGATTTTTCCTGATGGCTTGGGGAGGGGGGCCATTTTTTTAAAGATACAGTTGGAGGCTGGGGGAAGGGAACTCATGCTGGTGGCCTTCTGGGACAGCGTTGGGCCTTCAGGCCTGTTGGTTGCCAGTGCTGAGATCCTCTGGGTCCAGTTGCTGCCTTGACTGTTCTCTGGAGCAATTGCCCGCAGATGCAGGTGGCCCCTCACAGCCTTCATTGACCTGGAACTTTCTTTGTGCCAAGCAATGGTGCTGCTCACTCACAGGGCAATCTGCGGAAGGCCTAGAGGCCCCTTACCCGTACGTCTGCACTTTTGGCAAGGGAGAACATTGCCATAGGCCCTGTCCCTGTGCAACATTGTCTTGCATGGACTTTTCAACCACAACCCTAGTGCAGTTCTCTGCCCACAAGTGGCCTTCAATAAACTTGACCCAACTGAATACTGTCTTATTCTCTCCCCAGTGACAAGGCATTTCTTTGAAAACTGTCCTTCCTGTAAGCCGCTAGGGCCCTATTTAAAACTCTGTGTAAGTTAGCGTTTCAGCTAAGTGATTGTCAAATGCTGATTATAATAATTGTCTAGTCGTGTTTTAATTAGGCCTCTGGTCTGCCTTAGTACGGTTGTCCATTTTCTCTCCTCAGGCAACTAGATGGATTCAGCCAAGGAGCCCTGATGCCCTCACCAGCACCCAAAAAGAAGGGTGTCCCCGCTACCTTGCTAGCACCTTCCAGGAAGGAGCCCTGTCTCTATCTCAATGCTGCCTGGCACCCACTGTTCCCATCAGTGAATTCTGCTGTGGACTAAGGGACTGGCATTTCTTTTTAAGGACAATTTATTCTTACCTAGGCAAATTCCCAACCCTCCACCCTGAGCCTGGCCATCCTGTCCTCATCTCTTCCCTTCTCCCTCCCTTTCATTCATTCACTGCCCTTTTCCTCTCCAAACAAAGAGTAAATATTCTTTCCTCCTCCATTCTCCTCCTCTCTCCTTCCTGCTGCCTCCTGTCCCTCTTTTCCTTCCAAAGTCCTAAATGCCTTTCCTCTCTCTACCTCCCCTCTGCTCCCAACTGATTGCCCATTAATCACTCTTAGCACACATATGCTTGGGTCCTGGAAGGATTTCTTGGCTGGCTCTCACAGCTGAGCTGGTTACAATAGTCAAGAAGGAGTCTTTCATCTCTTACTGCCTCTGAGAACTCCACTCTTCCCAACTCTTCCTCCTCTAAGGTGCCTACAAAGGCCCATCCTCTTCCATTCTGTAAGGCTTTCTTCTGTTCTCTCTCTGCGTAGCACTCTCCCAAAGGCCAAATGGCCCTGAAGGTGGACCTTTAACTGTAGTGTTGGCACTGGCAACAATGTCAGAATGCACAGAGGCTGGCATGGGAGAGGCAGGAGGAGGGGGATAGAGACCACCACAGTGATTGGGATCACACACACCCCTTCTTGTGCCCCTCTTGCCACAATATGGAAGACACCCCCCAGTTGGGGCATCCCTTGGAATTCCTTCTAACCTGACTTTACCAGGTGGAAAGCCAGTGGGATTCCTAGGAGGTCTGTGCCTACTGCCCAAAAACAGCACAGACCCAGGAGTAGGTTTAATTTACTTTTTGATTGAAGTGGCCTTGGGAATGGTGCCTGCTGTCCCCTTCACTGAGCATGATAAGGGTTCATGGCGGCTACCTTTTATTTCTGTGTGATAGTTCTTTCTCTTTGAAGAACCCTTTTTGAAATCACCTACCTTGGGTTCTCGTGTTGTCTCAAGACACAGATCAACGCGGCAGAGTCAGGGACAGTTAGTCCTGGAGCAATATGCCCGTAGTGACAGGCCTGGCAGTCAGAGTGATGGATTGGGGCTGAGAAAGTGGTACTCGAAGCAAGGCAGTGACACCAGCGCGCCTCCACTGGCCGCGGAGAGCAAGAAGTGGTCTCCCCAGAGGCCCGCGCACAAAGGACCGGCTACACCCCCTGATGATCTGCGGACTGGGAACTTTAATGTCAAACTATGACTATGTAAAATCTCTGCCAAGTGCGAAGCTGGCAATGCACACTCCATCCGAAAGACGCGGGGAAGGGGAGAGGGGAGGGGAGTGTATTGTTATTTTTAATACAAAGTTTTTATCCCGACGTTTTCCTGGGGGAAGGTAGTACATTTTCTTTTTCTCCGGTGAGAAGAAATGGAGGGGGTGGGGGGGCAGGGGAGAGGGGGCACCTCTAGAGTTTGTATCGACGTGCAGCACTTAGAGAGATTCCCACCTCCTCTGGGATACTGGCCTCTCCAGCGATCCCAGATCGCCCTTCCCCCAAAAAATAAAAAATAAATAAAATAAATAGCAGCTATGAGCAGTGCACTGAGAGAATTTTACGCCTCTAAACAGGAGGACACGATAAGAAACCTGAAACACTCAAACACCGACTCTATAAATCAATGCGCAGGCACCGCGCGCCTGGAGCGTCCGGGTGGCGCGCACAGCCCAGGGTACCCCGTGCTTCTTCGCCACCATCTCACCCCGGAAGGGAGTCCTCAGACTTGCAGGCTTCGGACAGGATGGGCTCAAAGTTGTTGGAACGGCTGACGTCGCATCCCGAGAACCAGGGATGCCTCTGAGTCTCGGGTGCTTCCGAGTGAACACACCCGGGAGAAGCCAATTCGGGGAACAGAACTGGACGCGAGCAGAGCCCTAGCTGGGCCGGAACAGGGCTGGGGCTCAGGCGGCGCGGCCTGCCCCCAGGCGGCCTTCGGGAAAGGCTTGG
>NW_006292095.1:5370449-5372080 GCF_000327345.1 Myotis davidii | reverse complement strand
GGTGCCGGGGGGGGTGTCCCTCTTGCCCCCAGCGGACCCCCTGCGCCAAGCGAACCGGCTCCCTATCAGGGTCCTGAAGATGCTGAGCGCTCACACCGGCCACCTCCTGCACCCGGAGTACCTGCAGCCGCTGTCTTCCACTCCCGTCAGCCCCATAGAGGTCAGTGTCTTGGTCTCTGCCCGCCCTGCGCCGTTCCCATTGCGCCCACCACTGCTGGGCCCACGGCACCACTCCCTGCACCCCGTCCTCGGCGCGACGGTTCCGGGCCGGCCACACTGGCGGACCGGGTGAGGGGGGACCGAGAACGGAGGTAATCAGAGCCCACGCGGTTCTCCCAGGCTTCTCCGTGAAAGATTCCCCTTCCACGCGCGCCCTTCGGAGCTACGGGTTTTCTCTCGGATTGGGTTTGCTCTTGGCGTCTCCCACTAGGTCCTTTACTTTTTCTGGCACCCAGTTTCTAGGCCAGAGATGATCTTTCCTGCCCCCACACCGCCGCCGCCACCACCACCCTGTTCTCTCTGAATCCCGGATCGCGCCTGTCCCACTCCGCCTCTGTCCCCTCCGGTTAGAGCGCACGACGCCCCGGCACTCCCGATCCCGGGGCTTTCTTCCTCCCCCTTCCCTGGGTGCGCTCCCGGGAGAGAGGGACTGCTAAGCGCGCCCACGGCAGCCCAGGCTTTAGGAGGCGCTTCTCCGGGTTTTTACCGCGCCGCGCCTCCGCCCGGAAACCCGTCCCAAGCGAAGTTCCCCAAACTGAAGGAGTAAGTTTTCCCTGGGCTTAGAGGAGAGGGAGATGAGAAGGGAGGGTGCAGGTCACAGCCCCGACTCCAGAGGCGTCACCTCGCCCGCGGGGGCCGTTGGTGGGCCACTTCCACTGCCCCGTTCCCCGGGGCCTGTGGTGCGCTCTGGGACCCAGCGGGGCCAGGGATCCACCAACGGGCGACGAGCAGAGAGAGCGCAGTCCTGCCCAGCTGCGCCGCCCAAAGGCGCGCTCAGACTTCTCCCCCAGGCCTTCTCTCTCCCGCGCCCACCCGGCTCCCCAGGCACCCCCACCTACCCGGCTGGCTCTGTCGGTCTGGTCGTCTCACTCCCTCTCCCCGCTCTCGCCGCTGTCTCCCACAGCTGGACGCCAAGAAGAGCCCGTTGGCGCTGCTGGCCCAGACTTGTTCGCAGATCGGCAAGCCGGACCCGCCGCCCTCGTCCAAGCTCAACTCGGTGGCGGCGGCAGCCAACGGGCTGGGAGCGGAGAAGGACCCCGGCCGCTCCACCTCGGGCGCTGCCTCCGCGTCTGCGGTGCTCAAGCAGCTGGGGGACTCCCCCGTCGAGGACAAGTCCAGCTTCAAGCCCTACTCCAAGGGCTCCAGCGGCGACTCCCGTAAAGACAGCGGCTCCTCCTCTGTGTCCTCCACCTCCTCTTCCTCCTCGTTGTCCCCGGGAGACAAGGCAGGCTTCAGGGTCCCCAGCGCCGCCTGCACGCCCTTTCCCCCGCATGGAGCGCCCGTCTCCGCATCTTCGTCTTCCTCCTCGCCTGGTGGCTCCCGGGGCGGCTCCCCGCACCACTCTGACTGCAAGAATGGCGGCAGCGGGGAGCTGGACAAGAAAGACCAGGAGCCCAAGCCCAGCCCGGAGG
>NW_006292095.1:5337122-5369918 GCF_000327345.1 Myotis davidii | reverse complement strand
GGGCAGCGCCGCCGCAGCCGCCGCCGCCGCTGCCTCCTGCCACCTGCCCCCCCCCCCGCCCTCCGCCCCGGGCAGCCCCGGATCGCTGTCATTGCGGAGTCCACACACTTTGGGGCTAAGCCGGTACCACCCCTACGGCAAGAGCCACTTATCCACAGCTGGGGGCCTGGCCATGCCGTCTCTCCCCACAGCCGGACCCTACTACTCGCCATATGCGCTGTACGGACAGAGACTAGCCTCAGCCTCGGCACTTGGATACCAGTAACTACAGCTCTTCCTCCCACCCGCTCCCTGACCCTCCCCCAGCCTCTTGGCCTGGCCGCTGCAACCTCCACTACTGCTTGTCCTGCCAGATGTCCCCGCCCGTGCCCTCCCCACTGGACTGTGTATTTATTTACTATAATGTTAGCTTACAAGCTGGGAATATAAGTGCATTAACGGCCCACACGAGTCAATGGTATGCAAAAAGTCTGTGTTTTCCCCAAATAATATTAATCACACAAGTAACTACATGCTCCCCATCCCACTTCCTTTATTTTTTCTTTTTCTTAGATATGTTTTAATTTGTTTTCCTTTTGCTTTTTTTTTTTTTTTTTTTTTTTTTTTTTTTTTTTGGTTTGGTCTTAGGGGAAGAAGGAGAGTTGGGGTTCTGGGGTTCTTCTCTTTGTTTTGTTCTCCCTTCCTGGGGAGTTTCTTGCATGCTTCTTAACCATTAAAACTACATTTCCCCCCTTTCCCTTCATTCCCTCATTTTCTTCCATTTGAGGTTCTGTTTTTACCTTTGTACCAGAAACAGAGAGGAGATATTTTTTGTAACGTATTTGGAGGGTGCGGGGAGGGGCCTTGGTGGCAGGAGGTCTTGCCTCTGTTGACCCAGAACTCTACTCTGTGACTTCTCCCTTGCAGCCCTCTCCTCCCAGGGTCCCTGGTCTTTGCCCTGGCCTCCCCCAAATTAGAGCCTTTCTTCCCTACCTTGCTCTGTGTATGGAGAGCCCTGAGAGAGGGACCCCAGTGGCCTTGGACAGAGCCCTCTGCTTCCAGACTCTTCCGACCCCAAACACTGCTCGCTGGGTAGGAAGGAGGGGAGTGGTCCTATAGGGCTCATCTTATTTAATTAAAAGTCCTAGAAGGCCTTGCCGGCATGAAACTTTGCTTTTTATATTTTGCAAAGTGCTTTTATAGTCATTGTTTTTCTCTCCATTATTGGGGCAGTGGTCCCTCTCCTGGCAGTGGGGGGTGGCGTCAGCAATCCTTGCTAGATCCCTCCAAAGCAGACCAGTGGCACTATCAGCGGGCAGTACAACCTTTTAGCTCCGTTGGGGGAAGGTTGGACGGTAAAGGAGCATACAGATCGCAATAGCCCCCCTTCATCCCTTCCCAGGCTTGTCCCAACAGATTCCCCAAAGTTGGGGACTTCCTTGGGCTCCCTCGGTGACTGGGATTGAAGACTTGGGTCCTGTGTCTTCTCCCCACACCGTCCCTTCTCTTATGCAGCATCGTGGGGAGGCTGCGGGGCCTCTCTGGGATGAATAGAGCTCTCCCTTGGTAAGACTTATTTTGTTAATAAATGAAATACTTGGCTATATTCACACCGTGGTGTGTTTCTCTCTTGCCTCACCCACCACCCCACTTCCAGATTCCCAAGCAGATGCCCTTCTTTTATTCTTGTTTAAAATACCTTACGGTTTCCTTCTCAGGTTTCTGGTCAAGGACAAGTTTAATGTCTTTCCTTGAGAAAAGGGGGAGAAAACAACTGCCAGCGCATTACAAATTACATAAAACCACCTTTATTTTTTTCCGCTTGGTTATTTACCTTCCAGCCTCACTTCAAAGGCCTTAACATTTCCTGGGGACAGGGTGGAGAGTGTGTAAATGTGGATTTTCCTCTGGACCTAGATTCGAGGTAAGAGGGGCTGTGAGGGAACCAGCACCCAGGGGCTCCAGCCAGGCAGCACAGTCCCAGGCCTAAGGGTGAGCAAAGACGACGTGCCTCTGGCGCCACCTGCTGGCGGGCAGCTCCTGGCGCCTCCCCCGACGGCACCGCAGGCGCTTCCCACTCTAAAGGCGAGGGCTTCCTCTTTGCTGACAAAGCCTTTATACACCTGAAACCGAAGGGTAAACGCACCTGCTGACGGGGGCGCTTCGCAAGGCTTGGAGGCTCCCTAATGCCCGCGCCGGGTAGCTCATCCCAGTTATCGCGCCCCCAGCGACTCCTCCACAGTGGGTGGGTTTTGCTGAGAAGTCGGGCGATTACTACGGACCTTGGAGTCACTCACTCTGGGTCCCTGTGTTCTTGATCTCGCACGACTGACACTGACTTCATCCTCGGGCAGGCGAGGGTGGGGTGCTGTTTATTAGGTTGGTGGGAGGAGGGGGGCACCTCCCACTGCGCGGGGAGTCCCGGAGGCCGGAGGAGAGGACGCGCGGCTGCGGGGGAAGGCGGGGCCTGAGCCACGTCCTCTCTGGGGCTGACTGGCTCCCGGGGCCGCCCGCCCGCCCGCCGAGGCCCCCGGCGCAGGTTGCAGGTTCCGGCTGGCGGACCCCTGGCGCCCAGCACGGCCGGCCGGCCGGGGCCACCTGTCGAGTGCACTTCACCTTGGCCTGCCTCGCCCCCTCCTGGCCGCACTCCGCGTCGGCACCGCGCGGCTTTGGGATCCGTTGCTGCTGTGGCGGTGTTTTGCGTTGCTTTTCCTGAGGCATGAGATGTATTGGGCAGTTCGTGCTCCACAAACTGTGCGCTTTTGAAACATCTGCAGACCCGAGGTCAAGTGCGGAAGGGTGGGAGGGGTGCTGGAGAATGGCAGCGCGGGCCTCGGCCTCACTGGGCGCCATCCCCTCCGTACTTGGCAGAACCTCGGCACGAGATGTTTTTGTAGAGTTTGGGGTTTGGGGGGAGGTTGCACCTGTATCTTTGTTTCTGGGAAAAATTCCTTCGTTAGTCAAGAGAACCTCGGCCTTCTTCTGCAGGAACTGTGGGTGCTGGACACCCTAAGACCCTAAGCGTGTCCCTGGAGAGGGACCAGGGCTGCGGGCATCACTGGCATCAGGGAAATGCTGACTGGCACTGGAGAAGTCACCCCACCACCACCACCGCCAGCTCAGGCTCCTCCTGGGGAATCGCTGTTACCGGATTTCTCAGAGTTCAAATTGGCCTGAATCTGTAAGAGACCAGAGTGTAGTGACTTGCTTTAATTTTCCTTTTTCTCTGTTGTGTTTGCTGTAGGTGGTTTCCCACCTTCCTTTTCTCTCAAGTCCCCCCTCTTTCCTTCAGTGCCTTTTTTTTGGTCCTTAAATGTGTTTTTATTGACTTCAGAGAGAGGAAGGGAGAGGGAGAGAGAGATTGAAACATCAATGATGAGAATCACTAATCGGCTGCCTCCTGCACACCCCCTACTGGGGATAGAGCCTGAAACCCAGGCCTGTGCCCTGATGGGAATCAAACTGCGACCTCCTGGTTCATGGGTGGATGCTCAACCACTGGGCTACACCAGCCCGGCTCCTTCAGTACCTTTTAAATTCCTATTAAAACTGCTGGAAATTGCTCCCTCTGCAGGGGGACTTAAACTTTCTCTTCCTTAAACTTTGTGGTCCTCAGTCACCAGCCCCCTCAGACACACAGCCCCCCCCCCCCCGCCGGCCCCCCAAGGACCATCCGCCTCCTCTTGTAGGGACCATAGGAAGGAAGACTCAGAAACTCCATTAGCAAACTTTCCATCGAGCAAAAGCAGCTTTTCTGTAGCTGCCCGGCTGACAGTGAGGTTGAGAAGGCAGGTTAGACACGCCTCAGACCAGAAAGGTGGCCCCAAATTCCATTGTGACCACAAAGGGTATAGGCATTATAGTCCAGAGTGTCCCTGTTCTCACCCTGAAAGGGGTGACATTCCCCACAAATGTGGCTGTTTTAATTAGCTGGCCGGGAGTTTGTTACTGTTAGTAGCTAAATTCTCATTAAACAAAGTTGCTGTTTTAATAGAGATAATACTCCCCACCGTTTAATTTACATAATTAATTCATCCAGCAACCCTTCTTTGAGCATCACCTCCACCTTCTTCTCATCTTAGTCCTCCTCCCCTTCTTCCTCCTCATCTCTCCCAGGCGCCAGAAGTGGGCCTGTGTTCCTAAGGCCCCCGGGAAGGGTGGAAGCCACAGAGCTGGAACTTGAGACGCTGGGCGTTCCTGGCTCCAGGTCACATTTTCACACCTCTTGCCTGGTTATTTTTGTGGCCTCGTGGGCAGCTGTGGGAGGAAGGGAGGAGAGAGAGGGGAAAGACTCCCCCTCAGATATAGGTTTGACACAAAGAGAATTTCATGACTTCATTTTTAACTTCACAATCATCCCCCCCCCACCCCCCACAAACCCACCTCCTAAGAAATCTGTAGCCCATGTGGGGGCTGAGGGGCCCATCACCACCTTTAGGCCATAACTGCCTGGTCCTACGCAGCAGCCTGTGATGCGTCTCTCAGTATCTGAACTCACTCCTTCCTAATGTATGTCTGTCTGGGTTACCATGGCCTTCGTCTGAAAATAGTCCTTTGGCTCTGGGCTTTATTAATCATTCTGTAGGGGAAGCTGCACTCCAGTTTCCTGTTTGATTTGATTTCATTCATCCTGTCTTTTTGTAAAATAGATGGTTGAGTGCATCTGATAATGTATGGTTTAATTTGGCGCACTATGGGTTTGAATTACCATTTTCATAATGTGCTGTGCATTAATGTGTTACATCATTTATAAAGAGGAATGTGCTGGGTTTCAAACTTTTCTCCTGAAAGCCAAAGTCACCTAAAAGAAACAAAGCCAAGTCACACCCACCCATCTTCTTACCTCACTACCAGAGACACTCCTGCCCCCGCCCCCACCCCGTGAAATCTGCCAAAGCTCATAAAACCCAACATGAGGCTTTTGTGTTCACATAATGCAGGTGGGTGTCAAGGTTTGGGGGGAACTTGCACATGGCTGCCCAGGAGCCATCAATGGCCACACAAAGCTTCCCCTCATTATTACATAACAACAGCTTTGCAGCCAGCACCCTTTACAGAGACCTCCAGTGGACGGCTCTCCCTCAACCCTAATCCCAGCACTCCCTCCCCAATAGCTGTAATAACACCAGCTGTCTGTTACTCAAACTCTGACTGAGGAGGAAAAAGCACTGATTATCCAAATACAGTCATTAAAGGGGAAATGTGTTTTTAGGACTGTCAGAGTGATTAATGAGGGCTAGCCGTCTTTGCAAATGCACTTGTTTAGTCTAACTGGCAGCTTCTATTTTCCTATTGATTTATTGCAGCCGTTGCCGGGCCGTGGTGTGTGCGAAGTCAGGGCACTTCACAACTGCGCCCTGTTTAAACAGGAAAAGCATGCACCATTTTGTCCGGGAGGGAGAGAGCAGCCCAAAGTCTCTGCCTTCAGTTCAATCTCCAGGGGCCCCGACCAACAAAGAAGACATTAAAAACCTGCAGCCCAGAGAGGGAAGGAAACTGCCTCCCCTGGGTCATCCCCAGTCACTCAGTTCCAAGGTCAGTGGGGACGCACCATGGCGCCTGGACAAAGCCTGCCCTATTGTGACACTCAGTGTGCCCACATTTTCTCCTCCAGTCCCCCAAACCACCTGTCAGCCCCTGCACCCAAGCACAGGAAAGGCATCCAGCAGAGGGGGAGGCAGGGGAGGGGGCTGATGGGGCAAGGCCAGGCAAAACCAGAAAACCCAGGCAACGCCCCTGGTCCCGGGGTGGGAACAAGGTCAGGGGCTTTGCAGGAAATTGATTGAGCCCAGTGGGTGATTTCAACTTTTAAAAAAGAGGTGGGGGGACCACAAGAGTGATAGCTACTTCTTTCCACTTGTACGGTTTATGTTTTGACAAATGATGTATCTAATGACCAAAATAGAGAAATGGGCAGCTTGGAAATAGAGCCCCAGTATTTGGGATTACAGTCCAGGCGGTCAATCGTCCCAGCAAATAGAATGTACAGAATTCCCGTTACATGCCCAGCACAATGCTGGATGCCATGAGTCAGAAGAAAATTCAGACCAAATTCCTGCCCATTTTTCTTGGGGGAGACAAGACATACATACCCATGAGACAGGGAGCAAGAGAGCATTCTATATAACTGCATTTATGCTGGTCTGATAAAGTGCTAAATCCTTCTGTGCAGACCATGGAGAACAGGACAGGATATAATAAGGTGCTACTTGTGCAGATCAGATGGTCCAGCTGCAGGAGCTGGAGGGGGTGGGGGCTAACATATTGGGGCTGATGTTGGGGACCTTCCCATGGGAGCTCCAGTCTGTTGGGAGGCTCCCCCATTTCCTCCCAGACTGGAAAGATGGATGAGGCCTTCATTCCACAGTGGTGAGAGGGCTGGAACTTCGAGCCCCTGAGCCCATAATTTTCATTGCTCAAGCAGATCAAGGAACAGGCTTCACTAATGTTGTAAACAACACATCTGAATTTTCTTCCACCCGCCCTCTCCAGGCAGCTGCACCTTCCACAGAACGTTCCAGGCATGGAAATGGTTTGTACTTCTTCCTAAACAAAGTGCCTTTCCAAGTTCTCCCAGGGTGGGGGCGTATCACCAGCATTATTAACACTTCCTAAAACAGGAAAAGCTGTCAGCGAATTTGGATCACAGATGAACTGGGAAAACTCTCTTAAGAACTTGAACTGCTGGCTGAGAAAAAATTAAGTGACCATATTTTATAAACTTCAAAATAGAGACCAAGAGTCATAAGTACTTGGGCGAACTTTAGGACTGTCCCAGAAAGTCCTGTCATTGTACATACCGTAGAAAGAGCATTGGAATGGGAGTCAGGAAACCTGGTTCTGTTCTGGTGCTGAAACTTAATTGCTAGGTGACCCTGAGCAAGTCACTTGATCGCTCTGAGTCTCTTTCCCAGTTTGGAAATGAAGTCTTTGAGCCCTATAGTCTTTAGGTCCTTTCTAACTGGAATATTCCATGAGTTTATAAAATGTTTAAGGAGTAAGGCATTATGGGGGTCAGGGTTGGTCAGAACGCTCAGTCACTGGCCCCCAGTCACACACAATTCTAAAGTTCCCATCAGGATGGCAAATGTGGAAGATCCAGAAAAAGAAACCTCATGACTTCCCCTAAATCAGGGAGGGCAGGTGGAGCAAACACAAAAAGAATGTGTAATGTGGACTTTTCACCCAGAGAACTGGCTTCCACAAAAGGAATTATTAAAATATGTTTTATTTGATGAAATGCTGAATCTATGGTGATTCTGGTATTTCAGAGACTTTGTGGGTGCTGAAGTGGGTCAAACATCATTATTAAAAATAATGTTGAGAATCCTGTGAGGTTAAACCAAGATCTTCAAAAAGAATCACATTTTTCATAGCCTACAGCCAATTGCTTTTGGAAATGGGACTGGCGAGGGAAGAAATGAAAAGCAGATAAAAATCAAACCACAGTGGGGGGAACCTTTGCTCTGAGTGGCCAGTGAGTGTCTCCACAGCTCTTTGGAACATAAAATAAAATGATCCTGCTGGAGTTTAAATGAGAGCCAGATTTTAGAATGGAAACAGTAATTGGGAACGTGTCATTGCAGGTTTCCCCCTGTCCTGTTTGCTCGCCTGAGCATGTGAGTGTGTGTGCATGTGCATGTGTGTGCATGTGCGTGCATGTGTGTGTTTGGTGTCAGTTGTGTTCGGGTTTGTATGCAGTCCATAAGGAACTGTGACTGTGTTCTTCTTACTTTTGACAACTTCAGATACGTGTGTCACCAAACAAACATACAGAAATGATAGTCCAGACCACCCACGGCAGCTCAGAAAGCATCATTTTGTGTGTGCCATTGGCACAGTTAAATATAATACTAGAGGCCCAGTGCACTAATTCATGAACCAGTAGGGTCCCTCGGCCTGGCCTGTGGCATCAGGCCAAAACCACTTCTCTGACATCCCCTGAGGGGTCCCAGGCTGAGGGACCCCACCAGTGCACAATCGGGGCCAGGGAGGGACACAGGAGGTTGGCCAGCCAGGAAGGGGCCGTGGGAGGGCTCTAGGGTGTGTCTGGCCCATCTAGCTCAGTCCCGATCAGCCAGACCCCAGCAGCAAGCTAACCTACTGGTCAGAGAGTCTGAGCCCTAGTGTCAGTGCATGTCATAGTGAGCACCCACCACCACAGCTGCACTCACCAGCCATGAGCCCAGCTTCTGGCTGAGCAGCACTCCCCCTGTGGGAGCACACTGACCACCAAGGGGTAGCTCCTGCGTTGAGCATCTGTCCCCTGGTTGTCAGTGCACATCATAATGACTGGTCATTCTGCCCTTTGGTCGATTTGCATATTAGCCTTTTATTATATAGGATATGCTGGGCATATCCTATATAATAGTTATACTTGCAACTTCCACTTCCCTTTAATGAGCAAATTGAAATTTGGAGAGGTCAAATAAATTGTCCAAGATCTCACAGATAAAGAGCTGTGGAACCAGGATTCTAACACAGTTCTGACTATAAAACCCTTTGCACTAAGCCAAGTAGCTTCAGATTTTGTATTTAAGTAGGTCTAGATGCTACAGATAGATAGAATTAGGGGAACTGTCCCATCAAAATATTTTGGCCAATGTGACTGCATATGTTGGGACCATGCTAGACACCATGTGATTTCAACAACATTGGACCTGCCCTTCTCTTCTAAGAACTAAGATGCTGCTCAGTGCAATGGGTTTGGCTCATTCAGTAAACTTTACAGAGTGCCCACTACCTAGTAGGTACTATGGTCTTCTCTGAGGATTTAAAAGATGAGAGAGACACTGGTTTTGCCTCAACAAGCTTACAGCCTAGTAGGAGGCAGATGTGTAAACTAATTAAGATATGATGAATGAAGAGCTCTAATACTGCTGTTGTGATAGTCAGTATAGGCTAGATTGTGCAGTGTAACAAATTAACCCCAAAAGCTGAGGGCTTAACATAACAAAGGCTTATCTTTCACTTACACTACCTCTTCACTGTGGATTGATAGGGATCTCTGTTATCACCGTGTTTGACCAGGCAAGCAGAACCTCTAACAGAGTAACACACTTATCTTCAGGCATTGGCTTATGCATTTGTGGTGGCTAGCTAAGCAAGTGGAAGTCTGTAGGGCAGGCAGGCAAGAAGGGAATATCACCAGCAAGCTGAAACTTTACTGGCCTGAGCCATTTAGAGTTCCTGAGCTCAAGGAAGCCTAAACCCTCTTTTAAGGGGCTTTCCTGATTAGATCAGGCCCACCCCCAGATAACCTCCCTTTTGATCCCTTGCAAAATTCAATCACATTTACAAAATTCCTTCACAGAAATACCTAGATCTCTGATTAAAATAACTGAGAACTGTAGTTCAGTCTAATTACGGTGACATATCAGAAAGCATTAGCGTTGTGTGTAATTAACCAGGCCTGCTGACTGAAAAGAAACATCCTCAGTAGTTACAGCAGGGGGAGAGCTGGAGGGACTTGCATGAATAGTTACATTTCAGGTCAAAAATGACATATATATCCCACATTCAAAAGCTGTTAAATCATGTTGTTTACCCATATCTTCAGAAAAAAATCACTTCTGCTGTCGTGGTAAACAACCTGCTTCCCTATTTGTAATGGTCTGGCCCTCTAGCAACTTCAGCACAAAATTATAGCTAATTTGCCTACAAACGTCAGGTGGTCATAATAATCTGGCCACTCAGTGTATATCACCTCTGCTCATAATCCTCTGGCCAGAACTGGTCACATGGCACCTCCTAACTGCAAGGGTGGGACGCTGACCCTCCCTCATGCCCAGAAGGAGAGGAGAGCTGGAGGGGTCTGCCACAGGTGTTGTCAGGGTGCTCTGACCAGCTGCCATCTTTCCCTCCCCATGCTCATTGTTCACAGGGGAAAGCCTGTGCATCAGACTTTGTGATGAGATGAAGACATGCAGGGACTGCCAAGGGCCACACCATGAGTAAGGAAGAAGCCAGATAAGAGCTCACCTCTCCCTCACTCCAGCTCACCTCCACCCTGCCTTCTCAGGCCTTCCCAAACAGAAGCTCCTTCCAAACCCACTGAGCCCCGTTTACCTGGAGAAAGTTTACATTTGAAATTGTAGGAACCAGGTGCCTCCAGAAACAGAATGCTCTCGCCAGACAAGGCTGGCCTCTCTACAGACAGAACTCTTCAGGCTATGAGACCCTGAAGTTCAAAGAGATTTGGGACTTCTGCATACCTGTGGTCCTGAGAGCTCCACCAGGTGGCTTGCAAAGGGTATTAAGGCAGCATATCAACAACTCCTCTTAAGGAGGACCTTCGATGGATTGGACTCTAGCAATATGTTCATCTGTGAAACTTACCAAAGGCTAAGGGTTGATTCAAAGTGATAATGATCGACCGGGGGAAGGTCAATGGGGGGAAAAAGGAGACGTATGGACTATACTTTTTTTAATACTTTAAGCAACAAAATAAAATTTTTTTAAAAAGTGATAATGATCCCTGGTCACTGCCAAACAAATGCCATCAGTGTCTACCATAGGTTGAAATAAAGAAAGTCTGGGCAACAGGGACCAGATATGGCCTTTTTCCTTCTCTCTAACATTTATTGAGTGCTTGCTGTGTGCCAGGCACTGTGCTGCGCACTTTCCACAGAAGATTCTTTTAATCCAGTGAGTCTGATATTGAACATATTTTTCCCAAGGTCACAAAGCCAGTAGGCAGTAGAGGCAAGATCCCTACCAAGTCAAACTGATTCCAAAAACCCACACTCCTGCCACCAGAGCCAGCACATAGTGTCATCCAGGCGATGCCCACATGAGTGCATCTGGTCAAGGGAGCAAGTGAGGGCTCCATGGCGCTAAATGCTTTCAGAGGATAGAAGATGCATAAGACATGACCTTCACATCAAACTGCTTACAATCTCATAGGGAAAACAGTACAAACACCTACTAATAATGTGAAATAAAAGATGACATTAACAAATGAAGGAGACCATAAAATCATTCAGAGCACCCTGGGAGCTACGAGGACTCATTTGTTCACTTAGCCCCAAGGGAGGAAGAAGAGGCCTTCAAGGTCAGCAGCACAGCCCGAGACAAGCCCGAAGCCAAACTGTGCAAGGTGTGGTTGGCAGACATCCCTCCAGCTCACACCAACCAGCTGTCATCTGCAGGGAGCTCAGAGACACCTGCAAGTATAACTTAAGGGAGTCCGTGCTTCAGGACCCACAGCACAGGTGCAGCCACCCAGCAGCCTTGTCAAAGAAGGTCAACAGCCTCGGTACAGATGTAGCACAAGTGAGTACAACGTAGGGGCTGCAGCAAGGAAGGAAGGCTTCGCACAGTTCAGCTCAGGGTTTGGAATTGAAACATGCATCACACTTGCTGGCCCAGCTCTCCTGGTCACAGCCACCCACCCTGGGCTCTCCTGCTCCCACGGTCCACCTTCCTGGCTCCAGTTACAGCTTCAGGGCCCAGAGAACAGCCAGGGGCTCAGGAGCCTCCTGATGGCGACACTGACAAGCGGGGCCTCCACACCCATCCCTTCCTGATGCTCACCTGCCTCCCCTGACCCCGCTCCCTTCTCTGGGAGTGTTGGAGGAGAAAATGTCCTTAGAGAGCATCCTTCTTTGCACCCCTTGCTCCTAACCATCACCCTCCCCACTGGCCCTCCCCAAATGCCATTCCTCCCCCCAACACTCACACACACATTCTCTCCCTCTCACCCTCACCTCCTTTCCCTCCCCCAACCCTTCCCCTCCATTTGTTTCAATGAACAGCCCCTTTTATCTATTCTGTAGGTACAAATGAAGCTGTCAAATTTGATCAGACGCTTGATATGACAGGCTGTGGGAGTCAGGACCCCTTGAACAGAGTGGGCCTTGTCTGTCACAGCCTGCCTGACACTTCCCATAATGCCCAGACTGATGAGATTCTGAGTAGGGCCCAGCACATTTTCAACTCTATTTTGGGTGAAAACCCTTCTTGAAAGATCTTGAAAGGAGCTGGCAGTTCAGCTGCCCGGATGATTAATGAGGGTTGGCTCCGCTGGATGGATTTCTCCTGGTGCCAACAGCCGTCCTCCCAACAGGCTAGAACGTGTTGCCGTTGACTTCCCCCCAGCACTTCCCCCTCACAGCAACACCCCCAAAAAAACCTTTCCCACCAATCCGAGGACATTCCCCCCACCACCACCACCCCTCACCTCTGCTCACAGCCACCTCTATCCCTGCATCGCTCCCATTCCTTGCTGGTTTTCTGATGCAGGAGCAGCCCAGCATATGGAAACCGTTAACCAGTACAGCTGAGTGAGGCCTGGCTTGAGTGAGCAGGGCCTGCAGGTTTGAGGGGTGCAGAGGGTGGGCTGGGAGGGAACTAAAGAGGACAGGAACCCAAGCTTCCTTGAGTGTCATGCCACACGCCCCAGTGGTCAGGGACGGGCCTCTCTGCTTTTTCTCCATGGATCTCAGGAGCTTGGGGACAGAAACCATGGGGTGTCTAAAGTCCCAAAGAGATAAAGCATTAAAGTCTTTGTTTTTCTCTTATCTCCCAGTGTTTCTCAGAGCGGGTACTATTGATGTTTGGAGCAAGAGTCCTTTACTGGGCAGGACCTTCTGTGCAGAATGGAAGGTTTAGCATCCTTGGTCTCAAGACACTGCTTGTTTGTAGCGCTACCCCAGCCACCTTCAACATGGAGACAACCAAAAATATCCTCTACAATCCCCAATGCTCCTGGGGTGGTACTGGCCCTGGTAAAGGGGCTCCTCCCTCCCTGATGCCTTGAGGGCCTTGCCCACTTCTCTGCTTCCTTCCGCTCTCACACCCCTCAAGCCCACTCAGCCAGGAAAGCACCACCCATCCCAATACTAAACTTTCTCCTCTACTGCTTGCCTCAAACCAACCCTGCTCTAAACTATCCTTCCCTTCCTCTTCTGCTTTCCTGTTTTCCCCAACAGACTATGGCTTATTCATGCTTCAGGGAAAAGAATGGCACCCAAAAATTCTTTGGGTTTTACATTCTCAGGATCCTTCAGGAACAAGCCAATGGATGGTAGTTGGGGTCAGGAATGTGCATTTCTTTTTGGAATATCCATAGATTCCTTTTTCAAGCCAGTCTCTGAGGGTTCGGGACTCTATCAGAAGAGAAGCTGGGTGGCTCCCTGTGGCCAGGGCCATCGCCGAGATCTCTTATGAAGCAGGATAAGCACATTCCATGGGCCAGGCCATGGGGATTGTTCCCAAGAATGCCAAGCCACTCCCCATTTTCTTCTTTTCCCTTCCTTCTGAAAAAGAGGGGGGAACCCCACAGTTTACCTACTCCCAGGCCACTGGGTAAACGCCCAATCAGCTCTGAGATCATCGGGCTCCCAGATGGACCCAGTACTATGAGTGCGTTCATTCAGCACCATCTACAGGCATCTACCACATGCCAGGCACAGGGCTAAACTCTGGGCAGACAATTGTGAGTAAAAAGACACACAGTTCCTGCCTTCATGGAGCTTACAGGCTAACAAGGAGGGGAGGGAAGACCTAAGCAAATCCATGTATAATTATAAATTGTGATAGCAACGGTGAAAGAAAAGCAGAATGCACACAGAAAGGGTGCAACAAGGAATGCTCATTTAGAACTAAGGTCAGGGAGAGCCTCTTTGGGAACATGACCTTGAAGCTGAGACCTGAAGGCTAAGTGGTTAGCCAGGTGAAAACGAAAGTGTGTCTCCGGGTGGGGAAATCCACACCTGAACATCAGCCAAATTCTCCTGTCATGAGGTGCTTTCCATTGTAGCTATGCCTCCAGGAAGGACAAACACTCAGTCACTC
The DNA here is from genome assembly GCF_000327345.1 of Myotis davidii. Lineage (NCBI taxonomy): Eukaryota > Metazoa > Chordata > Mammalia > Chiroptera > Vespertilionidae > Myotis > Myotis davidii. Next base: position 5,356,142 of record NW_006292095.1, on the reverse strand, counting down.
AGCCTGAGTCTGGGAAGAACCAGAAGAACCAAGGACTGGGAGGAGAAGAGGAGTGAGGGGTGCGGCGGGAGAGCCCTGACCACCTAGTCAACCCTTCAGTCTGGGGCACCGACAACTGCCTTGGCAAGACAGGACCTTGGACCAAGGCAAGCCAGAGGGAGACCAGAAAGTGATGGGGCCAAAGCGCATCTCTCCAGAGGGTTAAAGAGAGGCCTGGGACCGAGCTTTGAGGTCTTCTAGCTCCTGGAGCTGTGGCATGGAGCTGCTGATGGAGACAGACATTAAACTAATGATCACTCGAATGAATACATAATCACAAGGTTCTTCCCCAGAGCATGAAGCTTGGGGGAAACTTGCCTTCTGTCTTGCAGAAAGATAATTTTTGAATGAAAAATGGAGGAGTGTGTTTCTTACTCTTGGAAACCCATTGGCTGCCCATTGTCTAATCAAGGCCAAACCTTTAGCCTAGTATTCAAACCACCCACAACATGGCCCCACATCCCTTCCCACCCTTCCGGCCAGGACCCTCAGGGGAGCCAAGTGCGACTCAGCTTCCCAGACATCAAGCTCTTGCTTTGAGTTGTTCCTTCTCCCTAAAAAGCCCATCTCCTCACAAGTTCACTAGCCTCATGTTCACCCCAGCCAGTCATGATGCCCCTGCTCTGAATCCCTTGCACCCCTTATTTTTGTCCCCTTTATAGTCCTCTATGTGAGGGCCCCTCCTTGCCCCTCCAGTGGACCATAATAAGTTCCTTAAAGACAAGAAGGGTGTTTTTTTAATCTGTATGTCCTCCATGTACCTAGGACAGTGCCAGGCACTTAGTGAACAATCAATAAATGCTTGCTGAATTCCATTTAACCAGAAAACAGCTAAAGGGCTTAAAAAGCAGTCATCTTTGCACTGAAGCCATTAGTTGGGTGAGAGAAGAGACCCCGGGGGTAAAACTCAAAGGAGGGACAAAGCCAGAGCCATCAGGAAAGAGAGAATGTAAACCCTGACCAATGGCCTGGCGACCAGTTGCTCCAGAAGTCTGTCCTTCTCTGTCCGTCTCCCCATGTGCAGAACTGGATGGGTGGTCCTGAGGCAGCCACACAGGACGCTGACTAGAGCAGTGAACCCTGGAGGCAGGCAGAGGAGACCCGCTGGGACTAGGCAGACCATCCGTGACCTTCTTCCTCTACCAACCCACCATGTCAGCTGAAATTCCCCCTCTCAACTCATTCCTTGGAGTTAAAGAATAAAGTCCTAAAAAAATCATTAAAATGTGCTTGTCAAAGGGGCAGCGGGAGAAGACAACCCTCTTCATAAACCTGTTTGGGAACAGCCAGCACCAGGTAGACAGAGAGCAGGCTCTGCAGGGAATGAGACATGAGACCTTTAAGGGTGGGAAGGAGGCAGGTCAGAAAGTTCTAGAACATGAACATTTTCCCAGGAAAGGCAGCTCCGGGGTTAGTGCCCCCGGGGAGAAGCTGGCAGCTGGGCAGCACACACACTGAGAATTCGGAGAAAGAGGACTTCCTTTCAAAGAGCATCCCTGCCACAATGAAGAGTCTCTAGTGAATCCTTCTTGCACCCACTGAAAGCCGCCACCTTGACCTGCGCCGTTGCTGTATTCAGTGTCCAGTCTACGCCTGTTAAGCAACAGGCACTCAATAGACATTTCTTCATTAAAGCAATAAGGTTGTAGAAAGGATATGAGAATGGATCCCAAAGAGAAACTCATCCTCCCTCTCCATTCTGCAAAGGGACCCAGAAGACCTTTGAAAATTCAGGCTCACGTTGCTGGAAACCGTCCTGAAATGAGACAAGTCCCCCCAGCTGGCAGACAGAGGTCCTCACCTGAGCAGTTTGGGAAGAACACACTTTACAAACTTACCCCACCAGCTTTTGGAACAGAACCGAGCTCCCCGCTGTCTTTCATGATTTCTTCAGGGAGAAAAGGAATTTTCCTGGCCATTGGGCCAGAATATAAAAACAAGGCTACATAAAGCAGGCCTACGACAGAAAGAGCAGGCCAAAAACAATATGCTCCTCTCTCCCCTGTTTTTTTAGAACCTCGACTTCTTTTCCCAGTGAGGAGGAGGAGGAGAGGGGCCCGAAGCCTAATGACCCTCTGCCCCCTCGCCAGGACAGAGGCCCTCCAGGCAGGGAGTCAAAGAAAACTTTTCCGAGACTGATTACCGAGAGGGTAACTAGGTACACAGAGCACATGTGAGCAGGCTCCTCGTTTCCAATTCAGGACTGTCAGATGGTGATTAATGACTAACAGCCACAGAGCAGCCTTGATTGCCAAGTGCCGTATTGTTAATGCTGACATTTAATGAGGCCGGACACAACTCCAGCACAATTCCACACCATCATCTGCAAATAGCGCTCGACGGACTTAATTGGTTAAGTATTTGTGAGTGTGTGTGTGTGTGTGTTCATTGATGACTCTTTTTTAAAGGCAAGAGAAAGGAGTGAGAAGTCTGTGTCTGAATTTGCCCCATGTGGACATCTATATGTTAATATATGTGAATGTCTTACGAGTCAGGTGGAGTGGGCCGCATGACTGTGTCTGCCGACCTGCAACATCACCTCAGGCCCCAAAAGAAAAGTCTCTGGGAGGTGACACCTCGAACTGCACCCTCCCCACCCCAACACTCCATCTGACCCCTGCTGTGGTCTCCCCACCACCACCACCACCACCACCACTGTGTCTCAGGGCCAGCCAGGGCTGGCGTGTTTGTGAAGTTGAAACACAGGCAAGAGAGTTGAAAGAAGAAGTTGTCTAGAAGTGGGCCTGGATCCCGGGCTCCTAAGAAGCCACTTTTTCACTGGACTCAGATCAATGGTCCCTTGGCCCGTCTGGCTGGGCAGGTTCCTCCTCTGCCAAGAGAGAACTCTTGCCCCCATGCCGGAACTCAGCATTCTCTGGGGAGAGGAATGGAATCCATTTTATTGTTCTAGAAATAGAGTCCCAGGCGATAGGGACAGGGAGACTGGCCCAGCAAGGATTCTCTGGGCCAACTGTTCAAGGTGACAAAGGGCCCAGGGAAGGAGATGTTGGCTCCAACAGGGCAGATCAGTTCAAGGAGCTTGTAATCACAGAATCCTGGCAGTACTCGGGATGTTGTGGCTTTGACTTCCCGGGACAGAGGGAGGGAGGTGGGGCCCAGGTAGCCCAGTCTAGTTGGAGAAATAACAAGTGGACGGAGAAGAGCAGCCTGGGCAGTGGATGGTAAGGGCAAATGAGTCGCACAGGTGGTGAGTGCCACCAGTATTCAGAGGACAGGCCAGTTCAGAGGAGCGGGCTGGAGATGTCTAGAAAGGAGTATGAAAAATGGTCTGAAAGATGGAAGGCCTTAGGTAGAAAGAGCTGGGAAGGCCACTATCCAGGTGAGCGGTTGGGGAAGTTGAATTCCCATTGATTCCCCGTTTCAAGCCTTGTTCCTCAAAAATGTGGCCCTAACACCAGCAGGCAGGAGCTGGGACTTTCTCCCGTGGGTGTCCCACATCTGGGGTCTTTGTTCCGGCTCAGTGGTTGGAACCTAAACACTCCAGGCCGAGGAATTCAGTTCATTACTGGGGCGTCCTGTAACTACTGCCGCTGGCTGGCCTTCTCTCTGTTAGGCATTCCTAACCCCCCTGGTTGCCATTGCCCTGCTCCAGCCACTCTAGGTGTGGGAGGACCAGCCTCAGAAAATAATAATTAAAAGCTAATGTTTTCTCTTGTGACTCTGGGTCTATGGGCGCCCTGCTGTGACCCAACCTTCCAAACCCTTTCTGTGAATCACGGTGTCTTCCCTGCCTGGACTCTCTTTGAAACAAGAGTTAGGGGCTCTTCCCACTAGCGGCCTCTTTTTCCTCCCCCTGCCAAATTAAACGTTTCCCCCCAAGCTTCACTCAATGTGTCTGTGATCTCGACCCTGTAACACAGCTCTGAACGTGTAGGAAAGAACTTAGACTGGGAGCCAAGAGACCCGGGTTCCAGTTCCTGCAACTCTGCTTCCCAGGTGGCCCAGGACAAAGCACTTCCCACACCTGGGCCTCAGTGCCCTCCTCCTCGATGAGGGGATTGGGCCAATGGATGATCTCTAAGGTCCTTTCCAGCTGTAACCATCTGTGATTGTATTTCACAGAATTATGGTGAGGACCAAGTAAAATGAGATGATGGATGTTATAGTGCATTGAGAAGCGTAAACTGATACGCAAGCATATGGTAATGAGCAGCCTCCTTTCCTCCCATGGCTCACCAGCATGAGTCTTTACAAGTGTCCTCAGTAGACTGGGGGCAACATGAGGGCAGAGATGGCAGTTTCTACTTCTTTTGTATCCTCTCTCAGTGACTACACTCTCAGCAGGCACCCAACAATGTTGCTTACTGGTTGACAGGCTGACCACCCTCCTGGCTGCTCATTCACCTAAATGAACTCATAAGAAGCTTAACAGGAACATGGTCACCTTGGCTTCTTAAGGGAAGAAGGTAAAGGCCTCCTTCAAATATGCATGTCTTACTTTCCTTGAGGAAAAAATATAGTTTACCCCCCTTAAAATGAGTTGGATTTGGAAATTCAAATGGAATTTTAAATACTGCCTTGCAAATTAGCACATACCAGCATGCTCAAGGCTTAATTCCATCCCTCAAGTGCTCACTGAGTATGCTTAGTGCTGAGTGCCCAACCTCCACTCAGAAGAAACACTGTAAGTAGAACTTTTTAACAAACATAGTAAGACTTAGACATCGAGATAAATATCATCCCATTAAAGCAAGGTAACTGCTGTCCAGTTACCTTGGTCTGAACTCTGGAACTCTTGGAAAACCACCTTCAAAGCCCATCACATTCTTTACTGACAATGACAAATCTTTGTGTGCTGATTAGGTGAGAGAAATGTCTCTTGAATTCAAGCCTAGTAAGTAAGCTGGTTGGTCAGGTCCAAAATCTAAATAATGTGCACTTCATAATGATGCTCTTAGGAGCACGTAGGAATCGTGTGCAGCCTTCCCATGGGCATATTGTAAAGGTCTTTCACTGACTTGCATGAGTTGAGCTGTGTCTACAAAAATCAATCTCATGAGAGATCTCCTTGCTTCTGCCCTGGTCCTACACCCCACCCCAACCCCCATGGACTACTCTCAAGACAGCAGCCCAAGAGATGTTTTTAAAAATAAGTCAGGTCATGTCACTCAACTGCTTGAAACCCTGCAAGGACTCCCGTCTTACTGTGTAAAAGCCGAAGTCCTTTGGGGGCTTCTGAGACCCTACATGATCCAGCTCCGGTGTCTTTTCCCAACACTGCCTCTTGCAGTCACTCAGCTCCAGTCCCATGGCCCCCTGGCCCTTCCTCAAAGATGCCAGGAGTGCTCTATCTCAGGACTTGGCTCTAGCTGGCCCCTCTGTCTGGAAAACTTTTCTCCCAGATATCCACTTAGGTAAATCCCTCAGTTTTTTTTCCCAAGTCTCTGGTCAGTGCTCAACTTCTCAATAAAATCTAGTCTGACCTTCAGTTTCATACCTCTATTAATAATGCCTTCTATTTAATGCTTTCCATTTAATAAGTCTACACACAGACACAGACACACATTCACTCCTGATCCCCCTTACCCTGTTCTTCTTTTTCTTTTTTCCATGGTACTTGTCATCTTTCACTGTACTATATAATTCATCTCTATATTACTTATCGCAGGAGTGGGGAACATCCAGCCCACAGGCCATAGAAGGGTCTCAAACTCATTTGGCCTGGCCCTGCCAAGTCATTAGGGGTGAGTTAATAAAATGTTTGACCAAATCTAATTTTTAAATTGATAATTTTGTATGGCCCATGAATGATGTTATAAATATCCAAATGGCCCTTGACAGAAATAAGGTTCCCCACCCCTGACTTATAGTGTGTGTGCTTGTCTGTATTCCCTGTTAGAATCTTAGCTGGGGGGGAGGAGGGGGAAAAGCAGGCGAAGGGGCAGTATCTTTGTCTGTTTAGTTGAATCCCAAAAACCTAGAACTGGCACTCAATAAATATATAAGGAATTGGATTGAATTGAATGATAGGTCCCAACTTATATATAGTATAGTCCCTGCCTTTCAGTTGCTTACAACTCTGATGGTTATAAGTAGAGACACACATGGAAGTGACAGAACAACACACACCAGTGACTAAGAGGAATCCACAGCAATGCTGTCGGAGCTGTGCAAGGATGAGTGCAGGCTGAAGGAGGAGCAGGGCTGGGGTGAGTTTTCTATCTAGTCAAGCAAATCTCCTTGTGCCCAGCACACGCCCAGATCATTTCAGCCTCTATCATTTGCTCACGCAGTCCCTCCGCTGAAGTCCCCTACTCTTCCTGACCCCTTACCCAAACCCAACCCACCCATTAATGCTCAGCCCAGCCCCCTTCTTCCATACAACTCTCCTCACTGACTTCTGTTTCCTCTGAGCTTGTATAGCACCTCTATTTTGTATCAGACCATTTAGTCTTTAAATAGAAATGTGTGTGTGTTATTTCTCCAACTAAAGACCACATCCTTTGCTTCTCTCTTTGGAATGATGCCAAGCACTGGTTCAGTAGTGGCACCTGACACATGTGGCACCAGTTGGTTGGTCAAGAGGCAGAGAGAAGAGAAGAGAGCATTCAAAGCACAGAAAACCTCAAAAGCAAAGATGCTATGGTGTGAACTGCCATGGTGAGTTCAAAAACATCACGGCAGTAGCTCTCAGCCCTAGCTGAGATTCGAATCTCCCTGTGGGAGCCCCACCCCAGCCCACCTTTATCAGAATACCAGGAATGTGGCCCAACCATCACTATTTTTTAAAAGCTCCCCAAGTGATTTAAATGTGGAAGTAGAGATAAAAACAACCACAGTATTAGAAAAAGAAAAAACAAAACAAAAAGCGAAGGAGTAAAAGAAAAAAGTGTATAAGGGAAATTGTAAAGCAGACCCAAAAACCTGTAATGATGCCTATCCTTTTTTCCCATTTTGTTCTTATTAGTTTGTCATGGGAATTTGTCTTTGTCAGAGTCGTCTGGATGGATCAGCTGTGCACAGATGTTCCTGTCCTCAGCCATGGAAAGAACAGGCAGCACCAGCAAACATGGGCCCGTCCAGGCCAGGGTCAATCTGTACCCACGGGATTCAGAAAAGTCTGGGCAAACTAGAGGACTATTTTCCATCACTTGAAAATATATGTTGCAATGTCTCCCCCTCCCAGGTCATCAACATTCTGTTTACTCTCGCTCATGCCTGCCCTGCCCATCCCAGGAGCCAAGGAGTGTGTAAGCTATGTTCAGGCTACTGGTTCAGAAATTCCTGGCTAATTCTTCTACCCCTCCTCCCTCCACATTCTCTGAAACTGCAAAGTTGCACCTCCTTGCTCCTGAAGGCACCCCCAGCTCAAGGGCATTGAAGAGCATGCCAGGAACTTGAAGAGCTGGTGAGTCCTCCACTGGTCTGGTCTGTGGATGTTCTCTAGCACACCACCTTTCCTCCTCCGTCCTCCTTTCTCTAGATACAAAATTCAGAGGCAGACCAAGCAACCAAGCTGCACTTCCTGTGAGCGGCCTTCAAGGACGCCTATGCAGCCCGGACCTCCCCTCCCACCCTACCAACTGACCACACCTCCACACACTGAACATCACTTTAACCAAAAGCCACTGTTGGGGGCTGACAAGACAAGTGCTTCTGTGAAAGGACAGGGGCTTCCGTTCAGAGTAGGCCCTGAAGGACTGAGATGAAAACTTTTCCTGAACCGAGATCTGCTTATCTGGGAACGGAGGGTAGGGGCAGGAAGAGTAGGAAAAGGAACTTAAAGGGAAATATGTTGACGCTTAGTGGCTGAAGGAGGGAGAGGAGGGAGTGCCAGGGAAGGAGGGGGAGGGTGTGGAAAGGCAGGCTTGAGGGCTGACGACAAGCTTCCCCATGTCCACAAGCTTGCCAAGACCCAGCCCTGGATCTAGGGGTCACAGTGACGGCTGACCTCTGGGGCCACCTCCTGTCACCTTCTCACTCTCTGGTCTCTGTGCAGGAATCAGGTCTGCCAGGTGCTGGCCAACCTGTGGCCTGTCCTAGCTGAAACTGGCCCCTTGGAAATGGCCGGGAAAGAGACCAGCCCCCAGCAGCTATATATATATATATATGGAGAGAGAGAGAGAGAGAGAGAGAGAGGTAACCCGAAACCCCAGAACTGGGCCAGGGGCAGAGGGAAAGGGTGGGGGGTGGAGGGGATGAGGTTTTTCCACTTCCATTCGCAACTGTCAGGCGGGTGATTAATGACCAACAGGTTTGGAATCGCCTTTATTGCCAGATCAGTATTGTTGCCCGTGACAGCTAATGAGGTTGGACAGGCTTCTCCACACTGAGCTTTATGGGGCCGGCTCCCTCCCCTGCAGAGCTCACAAGCCCTGCCAGCTTTCATGCACAGGAATGTTCCAGCCCCATCCCCACCCCCTCCCTCGTTCCCCCAACATACCTCACTCCCAGCGCCCCGAACCACCATCTCACCCAGAACCTGCCCCATCCACAAAGGAAGCTGAGTGGCAGCGGTTTCTGATCCCCAGTCTGCCCAGAGAGACCCATCTGTTACATCCACACCTAGTTCCCTGCCCCTGCTGGCGCGTGAACATTACAGCCCTGGGTTAAAGACAGGGAAAGAAGGTTCTGCAGGCTTGCTCTGGACAGTCTGACCAGCCACCTCAACAAGCCATTCCACCATCAGCTGTAAAAGTCAACAAGTATTTTCCGCTCTTACCACTTCAATCCAGAAAATGTGTTGAGGAGGTGAGGATGGAGGAGTGAATGAATTTAGGAAAGGGGGCCTAATAACAGTTAATAACGATTTTTAACCAACCACCTTGAGCCTAGATACACATAAGCCAGGTTTCAGTGCAGAAATCAACTTGGTCTGAGGTCTCAGGATAAGGAGATACTGTCTTTGTTTTCTGCTCTTATAAATCAGCTTTACCTTTGTGCTAGCTCACTTCTTGATACGGTTAAGCACGTGTTTGCCTGGGGTTTAATATTTGAAGGAGTTGGAGCAATGTAATAAGCAAACAGCTTAAAAGGCCCAGAAAGACCCCCTCAGCTTAAAAATCTATTACTTTTCAATGTGATATAAATGTATTTTGCTTCTGCTCAGAGCAATTTCCTAGTTTACTCTTATTAAACCAGGAGACGGCTTAGCAGAGTTCTTGATTTATGAAACACATACTAGATTCATTAAAACCTTAAAAGATTTAATACATTTTATCAGGACATTAAATCTGTGCAGGCTTTTTAAATCAAATACCTGCCATATTTCATCCCCCACACCCTGCACACTTTCTCAAGAACTCTAAAATGTGGACTGACAAACATTATGGGTGTTTCAGGCCTGATTTCTAAGTGGCATTAAAGTCCTCCCTCCAGGATTTACAGCTGGGCCTCTCCCCAAGTCTGATCTTCTCAAGAACAAGTAATTTCCCTCTTTGGTATTCGGCTCAGTAGAATAAACTGAAATCTACATTCCAAGCATACACATAAATGTCTCTACCTCTCCCATTCCAATAGCCAGGGGCTTTTTTCCCTATAGGTTCCCCAGGACCCCATCCAGCGGTACCAGCCCCCGACCTCCAGAATTCCTCTTGGGCTCTGCTTCCATGCGGCCACACTCATAACCTCTCCTCCATTCTCTCCTCCCCCGACTCTCTTTGCCCAGACAGAAACACACATCTGTCATACTTTGGGATGCCTGGAAAGCTTGCTCTCCCATTTGCAACCCCTCTTTTAAGCCTTGCTATACAACAGTGATTCTCAAGTGGGGACAACTTTGTCACACACACACACACACACACACACACACACCAGGGGACATTGGGCGATGTCTGGAAACATATTTGGTTGGGTTTGTGTAGGAAGGTAGGGAGGTTATTACTAGCATCCATGGACAGAGGCCAGAGATGCTGCTAAACATCCTCCAATGCAGAAGACAGCCCTTCGCCTCAACAACAACAACAAAATTATCCAGCCTAAAATATTAATAGTGGAAAGATTGAGAACCCCTGCGATAGACCCCTAACAGTTACAAGCCTCTCCCATTCTTCTTCTGTGCTTTCATCACTTAGGGCAGTGGTCGGCAAACTCATTAGTCAACAGAGCCAAATATCAACAGTACAACGATCGAAATTTCTTTTGAGAGCCCAATTTTTTTAAACTTAAACTAAATAGGTAGGTTCATTGTTATTAACTTAATTAGGGTACTCTTAAGGCTTAGGAAGAGCCACACTCAAGGGGCCAGAGAGCCGCATGTGGCTCGCGAGCCGCAGTTTGCCGACCACGGGCTTAGGGTTTTGGCTTATAACTAGTAGGTCTTTAATAAATGTTTATTGAACTGAATTTCTGTCCTAATACATTGACATTTTTTCAATTCACAAATATAGGGGGCAAATATTGGATTGACAATCAGATGATCTGTTCATGACCTTGAGAAGTGACTTCACCCTCTAAACCTGCATGTACTCATTTGTAAAATGAGATTATAGTGAAACTATCCTTATGGATTATTATGAGGATGAAATGAGTTCATGTAATTGAAAGCACTTGTTATATCCTAAAGAGTAATACAATGTCTATTATTTTATTTAATATGCACTTATTGAGTGCCAATTATATGCTAGGAATGATGTTAGACCCTCTGGGGTTGGGGTGGGAGACACAAAAATGCATGAAACAAAGCCCTGCCCTCCAGGAGCTTATATTCTTGAGAGAAGTACTGATGTATAACCAGAGTATTTCAGTAGGTTCAAGAGAGTGCCATGCAAGAGGAATGCACAAAATGCTGTGAAAATGCAGAGAAGCAGCATTTAGAAGGGTCATAAAAGAGTTGGTCTAGTGAAACATGAAAAACAACAGAAGAACATCATAAAAGCTGGGTCATATGAAGACCTTACATGACAAGCTAAGAGATTTGATGTTTTTTTCTGCAGGGAGCCTATGACTGGGTTTTTAAGCAGAAAAGGTACACAAAGACCACATGGGGCACCGTCTGGAAGATGCACTGACTAGGAGTAAGCTACCAGTTGGAGCAAGATCACTAACCTTAGAGTCTTACAATGATCCAAGTCAGAAGTGACAAGGCTCTGAGGTGGGACCATGTGTAGAGAGGAGAGTACAGGGTCAAGGAATAATTTATAGCCACATAGCTAAATGATGGGGCAGATTAAGGTAGAGGCTGATCTCTGGCTTGGATGGTTGAGTGCATGGTGACTCCTTTATTGGGAGGAAAACTTTTGAGAAAAACTATGAGTTCAGTTTGAGACATGACGGGTATATCCCCCTCCAACATCCACAGAGATGGTATTCTAGTCTGTAATTCCGTGGCTATTGATATGCACTTGGTCAAATCATCAACAACCACCTAATTAGAATATTGGGGGCACAAGAAAGTTTCCAGAAAGAGAAGGCAGAGAAAGAAGAGCAGTGGGTCAAGGATAGAGTTCTGAGGAACATGTGAGGATGAGCTCATGATGGAGACTGCAAGGGGAACACTTGGACAAGTAGGAGGGAAACCAGGAGGGACAGGGTCATTCGTGGAGGCCAAGTCTGGGGAGGTTTAAACATTAAGGGGAAGGCCAACAGCACCAAGGGCATTGGAGAAAGGAATTGAGGACTGAAAACAAGGGAATGGAACATAAAGAAGAAAAGACTTTTGAAGAACTTTGCTTAAAAAGGAAGAACACAAATCAGGTGAGAACTAGAGGCTTACAGAGGATCAACAGAGCGGCTTGAGCGGTGGGAGGGACTTGCACCAGACTATAGGCTGCAGCTGAAGAACTGGAAGAGTAAGGAGATAATTGAAGGCTCTCGGTCCCTAAGGAGAGAGGAGATGGGAAAAGACTGGCCTAGAATGGAACCTGGTTTCCCTTATACTCTGAGATTCACATACTAAGTACATGAGGTATTCTTTGTCTATGACAAAAGGAGTCTATCAATGATACAGAGAAATGTATAGATAAATATATGCAGACAGAATGCTATACAATATTTTTTTTCAATTCCTAACATTATTATGTATTCAGAGATGTAAAAAGAATGATCATCCCCGGCAAAACCAGCCAGGCCACACCTCAAGCTGTCAGGCCTGTTGGCACAGTTTCCCAGGGTAGCAGGCTGCTTTCTCACCATTCCCATATGCACTGTGGATTTGACCAAGTCCCCTCTATGAAGACTTCCTCCCCTTTGCCCCTGTTCCTCCATGAGTGAAATAAATGGGTTGGATTAAAATCCAGGCAGCAAGGTATATGTCCATCAACAGATGAATGAGTAAACAAATTGTTGTACAGTTATGCAATTGAGTATTACCTAGTAATAAAAAGGAATGGACTATTGATATGCGCATCAACATGGATGAATCTCCAAATAATTACTCTGGGTAAAAAAGGAAGAAAGCCAGACAGCTTCCCCCTCCCACCCACCCCCCCAAAAAAAATAATAATATAAACTATATGATTCTACTTATATAAAATTCTACAAAATGCAAACTAACTTTTGGTGACAAGCAGATCAGCTGTTGCTTGGAAATGGGGGGACAGGTCACGGAGAGGAGTGGGAAGGAGAGCTTCCAAAGGGGCATGAGGAAATTCGGGGCATGAGGCGTGTGTTCGTTGTCTTGACTGTGGTCATGGTTTCACAGGCATGTCAAAACCTACCAAGCTGTACACTTTATATGGACTTTTATTGTATGTCAATTACACCTCAATAAAGCTGTAAAGACTATCATCACAAAGTGATCTTTAGGTGACTTCCAACTGACTTCAACTCCGTTTTCTTTTTCAGGATTTCCTCTTTGATCTCTTTATAGAACTCGCGCGAGGAAACATCCCTAGCCCCAAGCAAATATCCTTTTGTTGTTACAAGACACCAAGCCTGGTTTTTCCAACTGAAAACAAGAGGGGAAAGTTCTAAGTAAAACCCTCTTAATAATGAAGGATATAGTTCACTCCTCTTCCCCAAGCTCACCAAAATCTTGCTGGGGTCAAATCCTGGAGGACAACTTTTATCCTCCATTTAGGGCGTAAAGTCAAGAAGAAAAAGCAAATCTTGTGGTATAAATAAACTGGAACCAAACATGTTAAGAGTTGCCTGGTTCCTTTGGGGCTAACCCACGTTATTAATAAAAAGGGCTCTAGTTATGAAAGCAGGGGTTTCTTCTCTCTTTAGAGTGGCAACTCTCACCAATTAGCTTGTTACAGGACTAAACAAGCTGCACTCCAGAGACAGGAAGATGTGGATGGAGTGGTGGGAATGTTTTAGTTTTTTTTTATCCTGCTTCAACCTACAAATGCAAAACGGACTGGCCCAATTTAAAGTTTTGCAATTTCTGACCACTGGTCTAGACAGGAAAAAGGTTACAGGTAAAGTAAATGTTTTGTGTGTGTGTGTGTGTGTGTGTGCTTTCGGTTGAATCATTATTTTCTAATTCATTTACTATAATGAAGAAATAGACTTGGGCTATATGAATTCTGCCTTTGCAATCTACAACCTTGGTGATCTAGGTCAATCCTGAACTTCTCTAAGCTTCAACTTCCTCCTCTAAAATGGAGTTGAACTCAAAGGGCTGAGCTGATGATTATGAAAAACAAGAAAGGCATAGGGCCTGGTACATAGCACTTAATAATGCTTTATGAAATCTGTATTATTGAGGTATACTTTCATTTGGTTATTACTCAATACCACATAACTTTGAGTTTACCTTTCTCTCACCTTCTGTTACATTAATAATCTGAATCCACAAACAGGTAAGAACACATTAAGGGAATTTGCTATTTAAAACAACAATAGCTAATACAATGAACCCTTAAAATGTGCCAAACATTGTACATGCTTTTCTTAATCAGTCATTTAACCCTAAGAACAAGTTCATACTATTATTATTACCCCCATTTTACATATCAAGAAACTGAGGCACATTAAGTGATTTACAAAGATCACACGACTAATAAAAACTTGGGGGATTGGGTGGATTTAAATCCTGGCAGACTGACTGTGGAATATCTGTGCTTAGCCACTATACTGCAAGTTTTTTTTAATGGGTTTTTAAACACTTTTGTTAATTAAATCATGACAGACTTACCTGCCTGATAACTTTGCACACTGAGTCATAACCATCACAGGTCTCTTAAGAAAGGGATTTTCAGAAATGATCTACTAAAACCCACCCCCTGGCCCTAGGCAAGGCCACAACTAAACAACTCAAGCCTGGTAAAAAAGGCGGCCTGAGAACAAAATTCTACTTCTGTTCATAGTTCATTACCAAGTTTAATAGTCAGGAAATTCTTGAATTACAACTTAATTTAGACCCTTTATGCTTCAGGTTGAGCCCCATTCCTTGGGCCTGATAAACCCCAATATTTCCATTTCTCTTATTCATTCACTCAACTTTAAAATAAACATCTATTAAGCACGCCGTCTGCATTATATCACTGAACAAGTTCTGATAGGATCAGTCAGGAGATTGGCCAACTGGGGACTAGGGGAGAATTGTAGGAACAAGGTGGGGACAAGATAGGCCCTCATTTATAGAGGAGGTGGGCACAGAGCTCCCAGGCTGCACCACATAATCCTGAAACTTCCCAACACAAACTCACCCAGTGCAAACAAACCCAGGGTGATCCCAAGTGAATCCCAAGCAGCCATGCCTGGGAAACGACATTTTCCTTTTTCCTGGGTCCTAAATCTAACACCACCAGCTTGCCAGCTGCCCTGTATACAAGCTTTTCACTTTCTGAAGGCGGTAATTAAGTGGACTCCTTCTCTTCCGCAAACAAAATAACTTCAATGGCTGAACTAGAAATGTCCCAATATGATGCTGCCGAACAGTGAAAGCTGTGGACAACTTGAGGCTCTTAGAGTGAGAGACACAACGCCTGGATCCTGGCGCTGGTTCCACTGCTCGGTCTGTGTTTACTAAGCTCCCCAGTGCCGCATGCTGAGCGAGGAGCAACCTCTGTCCTCAGAGGACTTACAGTCTAGCCGGGGAGACGAGGAGGTGCACAGCCCCTTCACCTGTGGCAGGCGTTACCAAGGCCGTTAATTAAGCTCCTGATGTTAAGAAAGCGCCAAGGAGGCTTCCATCCACTGTTACCCTCGCACCTCACTGAATTTCGAAATTTGTCCACTAAAATTGGAATAATAACTCCTCCTTAATCTACCTTATGATGCCGTAGGGACCTCAAACGCCAAAGCTCCTACAAAAGCATAAAGGGCAATTGAAGGTAGGGACTGTTCATTAGCGACGTAATGGTGCTAATCTGCACATTGAAAAGATGTTTCATTGAGCGGTGCTGCAGAAAAGCGGCGAGCAAAGGGCTAAAAACTGTTGCAAATCGCTGGTACCTGCTCCAGCAAAAAAAAAAAAAAAAATACAGTCTTGACCTGTTAATGTGGAGGAGAATCCAGAGCAATCTCCAGAGCCAAAACGTCGGAAAAGGACACGCTCAGCACCACTCGCGTCCTCCCAGGGGTCACTCGCCAGGCGCTCCGCACCACCCCCAGATCCCAGATCCCAGATCTCAGACCGCCCGGGCCTTGTCGCGGGCGCCCCCTGGCGGCCGCCCGGGGACACTGATCATTCGGAGCGCGGGGCGGGGCTAACGGAGATGAGGAGGTGTGGTCTTCTCGCGTGAACTGAAGGCGTCATAGCCGCGACGGGCCCGGAAGGAAGTGGCGGGCGGAGGGGTGTGGCGGTTTCTGCGGTTGCGAAGGGGTTCGGACGGGTACGGAGCGCCTGGAGGGACACCTGGTACGCGGCCCCCGCCCCTTAGTGCGTGCACTGGGCCCAGCTGCGGCGCCCGGGCCCACCCCTGCAGCCTCTTGTCTCCCCTGAGCGAGACAGCCACCCTCTCTCTCCCGAATCTCTCTCTCTCTCTCTAGCGGGACCGGGCAGAGGCGCTTGGAGCCCCGGCCCCTACCCAGAGCTCTGGGGATGCGCGCCCTTCTCTCTAGGAAGGGGCGCGAGGTGGGGCGGGGGTAACATCGGAAGGGAAGGGCGTTTGCAGAAAGCACGTTGCTGCAAATCCGTAGCTGGAGGCCGCCCAGGTAAAACGAGCGCCTCGCCGATGTCGGCGCCCGCCTTCCAGAGCCCACGAGGCAGAGCCCGCGCCCTGCGCCCTGCGCGCGTTGGCCCCGGCGCGCCTGGCTGTGCAGTCACGGCCCTAGTTGTTGCAGATCACTCCGTGTTCAGGACATGAGTCTCCGGAGGCCAAGTCTTTCGCATGCCGGTGCCCGAACACAGTGGGACCCAGAAGTCCAGAGTCGTCCAGCCTGGGGGACCCCCTTTCTCTAGCCCTGGGCTTAGGGACCTGTCAAGTGCCAAGTGCCGGCCAGGTGTATGGGAGGGAGCGTGGCCTCGGCCTTGGTCAGAGCCCTCTCCCACGAGGACCAAAGGAGTAACCGGGGAGGTGGGCCAAGGCCAGAGAGCCCGCCTTGGGCCTCGGTTTGCATGCTGTCTCTGTCGCCCCGGCATCTGAAAGGAGTAAATAATGTCTTCCTTTGAAGTGGCAGGCAATTAGGAGCGGGAGGCTCCGACCAGAATTACATGCCACAACTGCCTGTCATTTGACTTCCTCTGTAATTTGCGCCAACTTACTGCAGCTGCCTCTTCCCCTTTTCCCAGCGGGAGCGGCTCCTGTGACAGCACGTTGGTGTTCACAGGAAGGGAAGGCTGTGTTCTGAACGCTGCCCAGCTGGCACTGCTTCTCCCGTGGGGGGCGGCTGTGTGGAATGGCTGCCTCTTCATCGAGGTGGGGACTAGAACCCCACCGTTAGGGGGTGGCAATGCTGGCTGAGAGCAGGGATGGAGAGCGCGGTAGATCAGGCGGGCCTCGTGCTCACCCGGCAGACTAGCTGTGAGCCTGGGAGCTCCGCTAGGTGAGGTCCTCTCCTGCAGGGCAGACCAGACACGTTTTCCCCTGTCTTCTTCCCTAGGATAAAGGCTCGCTGATGGCTCAGTTGGGAGCAGTTGTGGCTGTGGCTACCAGTTTCTTTTGTGCAGCTCTCTTCTCAGCCGTGCACAAGATAGAAGAGGGACATATTGGGGTATATTACAGGTAAGGCAGAAACAGGGAGGAGCTTGCAACTTTCTGTGAAATGACTCTTTCCTAGTCACTGTCTAGCAGATTCTGCTGAATATGTATGTTTATGTTTTGTTGAATATGGAAGTCTTTTTTAAAAAAATATTTTTTTATTGATTTTTTTTTTTTTTACAGAGAGGAGGGGAGAGGGATAGAAAGTTAGAAACATCGATCAGCTGCCTCCTGCACACCCACTACTGGGGATGTGCCCACAGCCAAGGTACATGCCGTTGACCGGAATCGAACCTGGGACCCTTCAGTCCGCAAGCCAGCGTTCTATCCACTGAGCCAAACCGGTTAGGGCGAATATGGAAGACTTTTAGTTGAGCTTTTGTGTTAGTGACCATGGGGATGGGGAATATGTGCATGCACACACACACACACAAATGTAAAATAAAACTTAGTAGTCTAAGTTGATAGATGGCAATTGATAACTGTATATAGAGATTGAGACAAAACCTAAAGGCAGCCAGAGCTCCTTGCAGATTATCTCTAAAACATTGTTCTCGCCTACATCCCTCTCAGCCTCTTGGTGCCACAAGGTTACCTCTGCTGAGTACCAGTTCTTGATGGCAACTTGAGAAGATAGTCTGCTCTGCGAATTTGAACCTACTCTTTAAAATTAACATTTCCGGAAAAATGAAAGCACCTGCAGGTTGATTTTTTTCAATCAAGGCAAACCCTAGGATAGTGGTTCTTATAAGCTCATTAGGTCACTATTTATTTTATTGCTCCTTTAAAATAAAAAGCTTAACTTTATAATGTAAAGCAAAGATGCACTTACATGTGGGATTACTTTCCTTTTAGTAACCTCCATAGCCGAGCTTTTTGCTTGAAGTCTTTATGGCTCCTTCTTGTCCTGTGCCCTGTGATGCTTATTTCCAGATTGCCACTAGCAAGTTCTAAAAGTCTGGTTGGGTTTCCCAGTCCCCTTTAATTATTTCTCCCTACCATCTACTTATATGTCCCCCCAAATGGCTTTTAGTTTTATTACCATTTACATACAACTTGATTAGAATGGTAACTCTACTGCCAAAAAATATATATTAAAATGATTTGTAAAATATACTTAAAATTATTCTTTTGGTGTTGATGTCACTGGAATGCAACACTAGTGCAGCTCATTGATTACTGTATTATTGGATTTAAGTGCCCAAACAGATTGCCACAAGTTCAACGGACACAACAAAGTAAAATAGACTTCCTCTCAAGGATAGCCAGGAATTCTGCTGCCTTTATTCCACTTCGCCTGAGTGCCTATTTTTCTTGCTGTGAAAGCATGAATAATGGTTTTATGTTTTAGCATTAGGCTTCCTAGAATATTCAGGTCTAGCTGGGAGGGAGGATCTGTGGAGGTGGCTCTGGCTCTTTTCACTCTGTATTAAACATTGGTGGGGCTGAAGGGATAGTTGGCCCAAAGAATATCAATGTAATAGGTACCTCTTGCTAAACTGAAGCTGCCTCTTCTCCTCTGCAGAGGCGGTGCCCTGCTGACTTCCACCAGCGGCCCTGGTTTCCATCTCATGCTCCCTTTCATCACATCATATAAGTCTGTGCAGGTATATTTGGCTTGTGTGGGATGGCTGGACAACTGCAGATTTGGGGTGTTGACAAATGCATGATTGGGAATTATTTAGCCACTGGGTGAGCGTGATGCCTTTTCAAGGAGTCATTTAAGAATAAGTTTTACAAATATGAAGAATGAGGCTCCATTAACTCTGAAGCTTTACTTGATTGTTGAAGTGGTTGAATGGAGTCCTTGCCTTGGCCCGTCAGTCCCCCCTGGGAAGTGTTTCTTCACTTCAAGACAAGGCCATAGAAGAATCCGTTTGCATGTATAGAAGGAAAAGTAGAGTGTGTGTGTCTGCATTTTAACTCACAGGCTACCAAGTTGGATGGAAATAAAATGGTAATTTTGCTGGTTCTTATTTGAACTTCAGAG
>NW_006292095.1:5335299-5336738 GCF_000327345.1 Myotis davidii | reverse complement strand
TGTACCTTGTGGGACTAGGTAAGGTGCCCGGAATAAAGCTAGCAAGCCCAAATAAGAGAAAGGGCTGTCGGGCTGGCTGCAGTAAGAGGCAGTAGAAAGGGAGGCACCCCTTGGTTTTATCATGTTCCCTGCCCCCTAGCTCCCTATGTTCTGATTCCACTAGGTGGCAGAGTGCAGTAGAGAAAAACCACAGAAATTAGACAGTTTTGGAAGGGCTTCAAATGCTGTAAAAAGTTTGAACTTTTTCTGTTAGAAGTGAGGATCCTCTAAAGGTTTTTAGCAGAAAGTGACTTGATAGAGGAAAATAACTTTAGCATAACTAACTATAGAGAATGTCTTAATGGTGGGGGAGGCCTTTAGGGCAGGACATCCACAGACGATACCACCATAGTGATCTGGCTGGAAAGTAAAGGAGGTCTAAACTGGGATAGAGTACACAGTAAACACCACCACAGGAAACATTTGGAGAGGAACAACCCACAGGATAACAGGTCTAATCTTGGCACAAAGTCCTATTTGGAGGGGCACTGGGTTGAAAAGGAGACTTAAAAGACAAACATATACAAAGGTGACCCTTAATTAGAATCTGGTCCAAAACTAACAGCTATAAAAACTTGATGAAACTATTATTAGTCAGCTAGGGCTGCCATCACAATACCACAGACTGGATGGCTTAACCAACAGAAATTTATTTTCTCAAGTTATAGAAGCTCAAAGTCCAAGATCAAGGTGCCGGCAGGATTGGTTTCTGGTGAAGCCTGTCTTCCTGGATTACAGTTGGCTGCCTTGCTTTGTCCTCACACAGCCTTTTCTCTGCACGTGGAGGAAGAGGAAGAGAAAGAGATGACTTTTCCTTTTTTCTTTTTTTTGTTACAAGTCCAATCAGTGACAAGTTATGACTTCATTTAACCTTAACTACGGGCCCTATCTTCTAGTATAGTTACATTGGGGGTTAGAGTTTTAACATACGGATTTAGGAGGGCACATAATTCAGTCCATAATGGAAATCATTGGGGAAATTTGAATGACTGGGTATTAGACAATGTTAAGGAATTATTGTTGATTTTCTTAGGTTTGGGAATGGTTTTGTGACTATATTCCAGAGCTTACCAGTGACTTCTTTGTCCATTCTTCCTCTTAGTGGTGGTGTGATGATCTACTTTGACAGAATTGAAGTGGTGAATTTCCTGGTCCCAAGTGCAGGTACAGTTTTCCAGTTGACCCCCACCACCAGCTTACTTTCCCCAAGATGCTACCCTAGTGTCTGTTGCAGCACCTCAGGAAGGAAGTACTTCGATGTCTGAGAAAGGTTTTTGGGTTTTCTTCCCTTTTTATTGAATTTACTAGAGGCACAGTGCACAAATTCATGCACAGGTGTGGTCCGGCCAGCCTGGCCCTGATCGGGGCAGATCAGGGCCAGGCCTGTCAGGAGAAGGAGA
>NW_006292095.1:5333688-5334702 GCF_000327345.1 Myotis davidii | reverse complement strand
TGTATGAGGCACTGGGTTGAAAAGGAGACTTAAAAGACAAACATATACAAAGGTGACCCTTAATTAGAATCTGGTCCAAAACTAACAGCTATAAAAACTTGATGAAACTATTATTAGTCAGCTAGGGCTGCCATCACAATACCACAGACTGGATGGCTTAACCAACAGAAATTTATTTTCTCAAGTTATAGAAGCTCAAAGTCCAAGATCAAGGTGCCGGCAGGATTGGTTTCTGGTGAAGCCTGTCTTCCTGGATTACAGTTGGCTGCCTTGCTTTGTCCTCACACAGCCTTTTCTCTGCACGTGGAGGAAGAGGAAGAGAAAGAGATGACTTTTCCTTTTTTCTTTTTTTTGTTACAAGTCCAATCAGTGACAAGTTATGACTTCATTTAACCTTAACTACGGGCCCTATCTTCTAGTATAGTTACATTGGGGGTTAGAGTTTTAACATACGGATTTAGGAGGGCACATAATTCAGTCCATAATGGAAATCATTGGGGAAATTTGAATGACTGGGTATTAGACAATGTTAAGGAATTATTGTTGATTTTCTTAGGTTTGGGAATGGTTTTGTGACTATATTCCAGAGCTTACCAGTGACTTCTTTGTCCATTCTTCCTCTTAGTGGTGGTGTGATGATCTACTTTGACAGAATTGAAGTGGTGAATTTCCTGGTCCCAAGTGCAGGTACAGTTTTCCAGTTGACCCCCACCACCAGCTTACTTTCCCCAAGATGCTACCCTAGTGTCTGTTGCAGCACCTCAGGAAGGAAGAACTTCTATGTCTGAGAAAGGTTTTGGGGTTTTTTCCCTTTTTATTGAATTTACTAAAGGCCCAGTGCACAAATTCATGCACAGGTGTGGTCCGGCCAGCCTGACCCTGATCAGGGCAGATCAGGGCCGGGCCTGTCAGGAGTAGGATATGGCGGGAGGTTGGCCGACTGGCCCGCCCCAATCAGGGACCAATCAGGGCCGGGATGGCCAGCGGGGGGTGGGGCCGAGGGCAATTGGCCAG
>NW_006292095.1:5321267-5333400 GCF_000327345.1 Myotis davidii | reverse complement strand
CATCACTGAGGCAAGCAAGCCTCATGTTAGTCTCAAGCTGCCTGGCTGCTGGTTGCCATCTTGGCTGACAGTTAATTTGCATATCTCACTGATTAGCCAATGAAAAGGGTAGCGGTCGTATGCCAATTACCATGTTTCTCTTTTATTAGTGTAGATTGGGGTGATACTAGTTAACAAAATTATACTGGTTTCAGGTGCACAATTCTACAACCTATCATCTTTACACTGTATTGTGTATTCGCCACCATTTATTCCCCCATACTCTCCTCCACCTCTCTCCCCACACCTCCTGTCAGTCACCACACTATTTATATCCATTAGTGTTTTTTTGCACAATTTCTCCACCCCCCTCCCAATACCAGTCACCCTTCCCAACAGCTGTCAGCCTGCTCTCTATATATGAGTCTGTCTCTGTTTTGCAAGTTTTGAGACCTGCCTTTTATTCTGGAATCTCTCCCTCCCTTCCAGTATATGATATAGTGAAGAACTATACTGCCGACTATGACAAGGCCCTCATCTTCAACAAGATCCACCATGAACTGAACCAGTTCTGCAGTGTGCATACACTTCAGGAGGTCTACATTGAGCTCTTTGGTAAGGAGTATCTTCTGATCAGAGCCTGCATTGACAGCCCTGCTTCCCCCCACTGCCTACTTCTGAGCTACCCACAGGGTAGAATGGGCACTGCTGGACAGGAGCTGTTAAAGGATCCTGTGCTCAGGAACTGGTCACAAAGGGCATTCCTAGAAAATGCTGGTGACAATGGAAGACCATGAGAGTGGTTGAGCTTTGGGCACAGAAGTAACAGTGGACTACAGGACTCACTACTGGCCTGAATCAGAGGACTGGAATGGAAATGTGTTTCCACGGTCCCTAAAATATTCTGTAATGAGGACAGGCTCAGTTCTAGAAGAACCTGAAAGATTATCCAACTCAACATCCTCATTTTAAAATAAGGGTACTGAACCACAAAAGCAGTCGTGGAGCTAATTGGTAGTGGCTGAAGCTAGAACCTCTCTCTTCTGGCCCTCACTTTGTGTGCTTTTCATCACATCATTGAATGAAAGGCACCCAGGGAAGGGTGAGGAAAACAGGACGGCTCACCTTTAATTCTAGAAGTGGGACAAGGACCATAGCTACTTACAGTTTCTGGAACCTTTGTGGGGGTTTTATTTGTTTGTTTACCCTATACTTACAGAAATGAATAGGAAAAAGCTTAGAACAAAAAGGGTCTACATTCTTAAGTAGACATTTCTTGTCCTTTTTTCCTGGTCAAAGTAAAAATAACCTGACTTCAGCAACAAAGGAAGGAAACATTTCAGTAATTGTTATAGCTCTTAGGTGGAAAAATGTTCTATTTAAACTTGCTCCTAGAAGTTGTCTAGTAGCCAGTGCTAAAAGTAAATGGTTTTTCAACCCATAGTACAACTATTCCTGACACTAGGACTGGGCAGTTATTTTTCCCAGAAATCTTCATAAAAAGGACCCTGAGTGAGAACATTTTTAGAGTACACGGAAGGAGGAATCATTGATGTTGCCAGTGGCCTTAATTAAGCAAACAGCCTTTTACACTGTGTTTCAAATTTGGGAAATTATCAGAATCACAATTTTCTGCAGCAGAAAATGTATCTAAATTCACAATATAGGGCTTACAATCTCTTATTGGGGTTGGATTCAGTGTGCTTTTAGAAAAAATTTGGGCTTTAGCCGGTTTTGCTCAGTGGATAGAGCATGGGCCTGGGGACTGAAGGGTCCAGGGTTCGATTCTGGTCAAGGGCACATGCCTGGGTTGCAGGCTGGATCCCCAGTAGGGGTCGTACAGAAGGCAGCCAATTGATAATTCTTTCTCATCATTGATGTTTCTCTCTCTCCCTTCCTCTCTGAAATCAATGAAAATATATTTTAAAAAAAGAAAAAGAAAAATTTGGTAAATTTGCTATATTTTTAACCTCAAACCAATAGAATTTTATAAAATATCATTAGTTGTCTTTCTAGCCCTTGTTTTATAAACGTGTGCCATTAAATGAACATTTGAAACTAAAAAAGACAAAGGATCTCTAATTTCCACGAGGAGGAAATTAAAATATGAAATTGTTTTGCATTAGAAAACTTCTTACTATCTTAGTAAAGTATGGCTTCTGTACAAAGTAGCTGAGAAAATGCGATTTGAGGTATTTTTTCTTTTTTAAAGTTCAATCTTACCTGAAAGCACTGTTTTGCTAAGACTATATTTGCATCTGTAAAGGAGACACTAGAGTCTCTAATCCTATTCCTTAACCATCAAAAGTTTTTTTTTCTAGTTCCATCCTCTCAAGATTCCTAGGCCTGACTTTCAACAGGACTACATAATTCTCATCACTGCTTACTGTGACACATCCTCTTTGCCCATTTTATAAAAATACTAGTGGCCTGGTGCACGGATTCATGCACATTGAAAGGAAATTAATTAGAAGAAATATTTTAATAATTGCTATTCGCCCTTTCTCTATAATAGAAGTGTCAACCAATTTCATGATTGACAGTAACAGATGGAAACACACATGTGTGATTGGCGCTAGCAAGAGCTTTATATATAGAGAGAGACGTGTCAACCAATTTCATGATTGACAGTAACAGATGGAAACACACATGTGTGATTGGCACTAGCAAGAGCTTTATATAGAGAGAGAGACCTGATGCACAAAAGTCAAGCAAGAGTAGGCCTTTCTTCCCCCAGTTGCCGGCACCAACTTCCCTCTGGCACCCAGGACCTGGGCTTCACTCCAGCCCCAGCTTTGTCCGGAAGGATGTTGGCAATGATGTCCGCAATGACAGCCGGTCTAATTAGCATATTACTTTTTTATTATTACAGATAAACTTGCTTAACTCGACCTGCTTTCTGATTTGCTAAACTTTTTCCAGCCCAGTGAAGCACCTCAACTTCTCTTTCAGGTCATTGTTAACAACATAGCAGTAAATATCAACATGAAGCAGATTTTAACTGCAGCAGTGTTTGAATATATCTGCACAGTGAGAAAACCTGAAGTCATTTTCAAGGTCCACCATTTCTTATCTCTTTTCAGTTAGGTCAAGTTTCTAAACTTTCTAAATCTCCATTTTCTGGCTAATGAAAAGAAAATAGGATTCTACTGAGTCCCCACCTACCTACTCCAGGGCTTATGTGAGGATCAAATGAGATGATGCATGTGAAAACGCTTCACAAACATTTGGTTAAAGTGTAAAATGCTTGCACCTGGCTATAAAGCAAGTGGTGTTCCTGGGCTGAAGAAACTCCAAGGAGACTAGTCAGCAGGGAGAGGAAGCCAGGAGTTGCTACGTGATGTCATTACCCAGCACCCACAGTGACCGTTTCTGGGCTGAGGGCCACATTTTGTGCCATGGGGTCTTGGCAGCGTTGGCTGCGATTTGGTGGACTCTCGCTCCAGGGCGGTGGTGGGGCCTGTGTCCCACTTGGGGGAAGCCGAGTGTTGATTTGTCAGTGCCAGGTCCGCATTGCCGTTTCTCTGTAAATGGCCAGTGCGAATCATGGCAGCTCCTGCATTGAGCATCTGCCCCCTGGTGGTCAGTGTGTGTCATAGTGACCAGTCATTCCCAGTCATTCTGCTGTTAGGGTCAATTTGCGTATTCCCCTTTTATTATATAGGATAGAGGCCTGGTGCACAGGTGGGGGCTGGCTGGTTTGTCCTGAAGGATGTCCCGAATCAGGGTGGGGGGCCTGCTGGGGGGCCTGGCCAGCCTGGGGGAGGGGCTGATGGCTGTTTTCAGGCTGGCCACGCCCCCGGGCTGGAAGCAGGTATCTGGGATATATTTAACTTCTATAATTGAAACTTTGTAGCCTTAAGCGGTGCCCAGGTCAGGTTGCCCCTGGCAACCTAGGCTCCCAGCCCCTCCTTGAGCGGAGGCCACGCTGGCTGGAAGCAGGTATCTGGGATTTATTTATCTTCTACAATTGAAATTTTATAGCCTTGAGCGGAGTTCAGGGCCGGGCAGGGCAGGCGG
Organism: Myotis davidii; assembly: GCF_000327345.1. Classification (NCBI taxonomy): domain Eukaryota; kingdom Metazoa; phylum Chordata; class Mammalia; order Chiroptera; family Vespertilionidae; genus Myotis; species Myotis davidii. The sequence goes on along the minus strand of NW_006292095.1, from coordinate 5,329,401 downwards.
GAAGCTTGGCTTCCTCCATTGCCGGGGGCATTGCAAGCCTCCTGCTCGCTCCAGCTCTGTGGCCACAGCCATCTTTGTGACGAGTGACAGAGTGAGGAGTGATGGTTAATTTGCATATTACTATTTTACTAGATAGGATTATCTAGGACTTGTTCAAGAGTTTACCTGGAGAACCTGTGTATATTTAATAATATAACTTAACTAGCATTTATCAGCATAACTGTAACATAAACAACTTATTAGTAGTATTACTTTGCCAATAAACCACATTTCAAAATATTTCTTCCAGATTTTCCTGAAAGTTACCAGCCCAGGGCCACAGATTTCTACTTTGACTCAGATATAATTTGGTCTGATAAATGACTGTATTATTAACTTACAGAGGGTACAGGCCATCTTACTTAAAGTTTGGTGGGTATCCTATTTAAAATAGAAAATATAAAATGTAATGTTTCTCCCTAGCTGTCTAATTGTTAGGCCAGTGTCAGGTGCAAGGTACTGCCTTTATGAGCATTTCTCCCTCCATGCTAAGAGGCTTGTGAGAACATAGCCAAAAAATGGAAACATTCAAATCCCTCGCTCACTGTTATGACAGTCGGAAAAATTACCGTTTTAAACCCTAATAATCAAAACATAATAATCAGGTTCATTATTTTGGTTACTAACTGGCTTGAGCACATCTCAGCCTCCGTGGACTTCAGTTTGGGCACCTGTAAAAGGCAGGAGTTAGATTTGCTATTTCTCAAAGTTCTCCTGTTTGGGCATAAGTGACCAAGAATGGCCGCTTAAAACAGATGGCAGCTGACAATGAGGGAGATGATTGAGTTTAGATGTCCCAACTTGGTTTCATGGAGTCTTTTTCTTGGTGCCCTTCTGGGATCTTATTGAGGCTCTCAGACCAGAGAAGGCAGCCTGGTGCTGCTGTCCTGGGGTCATAGCTAGAAGGGAATCAGTTATAGCTCTTCCTACACTTGTCTGTGAAACGACCCACATGTGAATTCCAGGCAAAGGAATCAGGACCAAAGCAAATAACACATCAAAAGACTTGGACTCATTTCCAGAACTGTAAATTTTTATTTTCCCCTTGTGTCCATTTGGTGGAGTTCCTAATGGAAATAGTCTTCCTTGGGGCTTCCTTGACGTCAGAATCTGTTTTTGTTTCAGAAACAGCTAAAATTACTAGATTGAATGTGCTCAGCTCTTTTCAAAATATTTAACAGAGCCATTCCATCTTCTTTTTTCGTGAAAACTGGGTGCCTGCCTTCTGTTTTGCTCCTGTTGTCTCGGGAAAGACTGTTGCCTTTCTCAAGAAATGTGCTAAATGATTGTTTGTTCTTTTCCTTTTTAAAGCTCAGTTCCCTTTTGGGCAAGGTTGATATTTTCAATAACCTAGGGATTCTCTCTCGAGGTCACAGGGAAAGGATACTCTCACATCTAGCTACGTAGAGGGACTGCGGAGGCACGTTGCTCCGAAAGTCTTGCTGGAGAACTTTATGTTTCTGGGCTATGATAAGCATAGCCCAGACCTTTTACTTGGGAAGACCTTTGCTTGTGAGGTACATTCTTGAACTGGTGTTTTAGCGTTACCTCTACCCCATATTTCCCTCCACCCTACCTAGATAGTGTGACAACTCCTTTTCCTGTCTTTCTTGATTCCAGATCAAATTGATGAAAATCTCAAACTGGCTTTGCAACAGGACCTGACCTCCATGGCCCCTGGGCTTGTCATCCAAGTAAGCATTGCCACCTTGGGAGTGTCCCCTGATGAAGGTGCAGCCCTTCTTTCAAGGGATGTCCTTTCTGTGCAGGAAGATGAAGGACCAAGGGGAGCTGCTTAGGTCCCGTACCACTCTCACCTTCCCATCAGTGCTCTCTTTACCCTTCCCCAGGCTGTGCGGGTGACAAAGCCCAATATTCCTGAGGCGATCCGCAGAAACTACGAATTGATGTGAGTATCCTCTGCCTAAGCTGTAACCACCACTCTCCCACCTCCCACCTCATCCTGCCCCAGAGTTAACTGAAGCTGTGCAATGCTTTTGTTCTCCTCCTGGAGTATTTGTCACAGCCCATTGCACTGTAGGATGGAGCAGGCGTGTCGGACAGTCACCTGGGCTCTGTAACTGTGATTGAGAGCCACGGAGAAGCCCTTTTGAGCAGTGATGCTTTTAAAGGGGCCAGGGGGGGCGCCTTTTTTGTGCTTCATGGCTCATGCCAAAGAAGATGGGAGGGAAAGACGATTAAGTGGGCAGGCAGGTGTATTTTACTAATGGCCACTTAAAGCAGATGGCAGCTGACAATAAGTAAATTATGCTCTGTTTCCCACAAATGAATTATTTTGGAGGAGGAGCAGAGCCATACTACTGTCTGCAACAAATTTGCTTTTACCTGGGACATTGAACAGCCTACCAGGGGAGAGTAAGAAATCAGAGTTCCTCTCCTCAGAAGAGTTTGGCTTCTCCAGGGGACCGTGAGGTTCCTCGGAAGCTTTCCCATGGTGGCCTCACAACCGTGTACTTTTATTCCCCTCCAGGGAAAGTGAGAAGACAAAGCTTCTCATTGCAGCCCAGAAACAGAAGGTGGTGGAAAAAGAAGCTGAGACAGAGCGGAAGAAGGCCCTCATTGGTCTGGAAGTGGTTCTGTGGCCCCTTCAGGGCAGAAGGGCTGGGAATGGTGGAGAGTTGAGGAAACCTTAGACACAGTTAAACCACATGGTTCTCCAAACCCTTGCCACACATAGGAGTGGCTGTCATACTCCCAGAAACAAGGCTGAAATTGTCATATCGTGGCCTGGGGTGATAAGTTTTGAGTTTCCAAATATCTTTTTTTTTTCACCTCACCAGATACGCTTTTTATAGATTTTAAAGAGGAGGGGAGAGAGAAACATTGATGTGAGAGAGAAACTTTGATCGGTTGCCTCCAGTATGTACCCCAACCAGGGTTTGAACTCATAACCCAGGTATGTACCCTGACCAGGAATTGAACCTGCCATCTTTCCATGTGCAGGACGATGCTCCAACCAACTGGGCCACAACAGCCAGGGCCTACATCTCTTAAAAGGAGCCCTTACTATTAATTCATAATGATCATAGCTACTGTGAGTCATGTACTTTTCTAAGCACTTACATGTAAATTCTCTCTCCTCACAACTAGCAGATGAGGGAGGCACTATCGTTTACCTCTCTTTACTGAGCTAAAGCACAGAGAGGTTAAATAAAAGGTCATAAAGCAAGTTAAGTGGTGGAACTGGGGCTCAGATACCAGGACTCTGCTCCAGACCTGGGTTCTTAACCACTGTACTGGACTCTCAACAACAAACCTGACTACTTCCTAACGTGAGGTGGCAGGAAGAAACTTTTCAGAGAGTACCTTATTCCTTAAAATATTCCTTTGGGAGAAGTAATCCTTGTGACTTAAGAGAGAGGTTAGGACTTGTTCTTTGCTTTCATCAGAGTAATGACTCCCCTCACTTGGGCGCACGTCTCCCCAGTTGCTGTCTTGAGCTGATGTCATGGTTTGTGCTTACGGGTACACTCCCATCTGCCCATGTGTCCCTGCCACGGCTGTCCTCTGGGGCCAGTGACCCCATCTGTGCTTACCCACACTCCTGCACCAGGGCCTCTGATCAGGTGAAAGGTGGAATTGAGTCAAACTCTTGAAATACCAGCTCTAAGCCTTTTCTCAATTCCATTAACATAGAGGCAGAAAAGGTGGCTCAGGTTGCAGAAATCACCTATGGACAGAAGGTGATGGAGAAGGAAACTGAGAAGAAGATTTCAGAAATTGAAGGTAAGTGAAATTAATGCCTGAATTTTCCTCAAAGCCACTTTGTGGCGGGGAGCATCATTTCCTTTGCTCTTTAAGCCCCCTTCTAAGATCTCTTGATTTATTTGGAACATCGCTTTTTCTCTGCTTTCACTTTGGGGGAGATTTGGCATTAATTTTCCACTGCAGAGAGCATTCATTCATTCAACAAATGCTAGTTGTGTGCCATTGGGAACTCACACAGTCCCTGCTGCTGTGGAGCTCACAGTCTGGCAGTGGAAGTAAACTAAGAAGCTGGTCTCTCCCGCCTGCTTTACCCACCCCTCCTATGAAGTCCGAGAACTCCATAGCTCTGGCCTCAGCTTGCTCTCGGGTTCTCTGTAGATGTTAAGCTGGGTGTGAAGAAGACACCTTTTCAGCACTAACAACACGAGTTGGAGGGAAGTTGTTCCTTTGCTGACTTTTCTGTGTATCACTTACCTTCAGTTCCCTGCCCCTCAGCCCTCACCTCATTCCCATCACCCACCTTTTTCCTTCACGTGCTATATGAGCAAATTCTAGGGCAGAAAGGGGACCTGAAAGCCCAACTTCAGGCTACTACAAAGTGCTGTGTCCAGTTATACTCATTATGGGGCCAGCCGGCTTCACAGGGGCCTATTAGGGAGCCAGTTAGGATTTTGCAAATCAGCAGCTCCTCATTAGTGAGCAAAGCAACACATTTTTATTTCTTACAAATACATGCATGAGGAGCTAAGGCCAGTTAAGTCAGCCGCATGCAACCCAAACTGCAGTTAGACCAGTGATGGCGAACCTATGACACGCAAACTCATTTTTTTGGTTGATTTTTCTTTGTTAAATGGCATTTAAATATATAAAATAAATATCAAAAATATAAGTCTTTGTTTTACTATGGTTGCAAATATCAAAAAAATTCTATATGTGACAACGGCACCAGAGTTAAGTTAGGGTTTTTCAAAATGCTGACACACCGAGCTCAAAAGGTTCGCCATCACTGGGTTAGACTGTAGGCTCCTTCCACCCAGGGTCAGGCTGAGGGTGTGCAGTAAGGACCCACCCACAGACTGACCTTCCCTCCTAGCCTTTTTGCTACAGATATTACTCACCTGAGACTGGCCTTATTCCCTAGGCAAGGAAGTAAACACCAAAAATTTTGCATCAACTTGAAAGCCGGTCTTGGCAGATTGAGGAAGTATACTGCTTGTGTAGCGGAAGTTTAAGTAGGTCTTAAACCAAACAGGTGTTAGTCTGGACCATGGCTTATAATTCTCTTAGAGTTGTGCCAGCTTAACCACTGCTAATTAGAACCTTTTTGAAATGGTTATTGGAAAGAAAAGGGAAATGAAGTTGGAGAGGGACCAAACTATTCTGTGGGAGTCAGTGTTAGGGTGGATCCGCCTCTGGCTGTATTCAGAGCCTTCTTTGGGCTTTTGCTGTGTAACGTACGAGGGCTGAGGTGGAAAGCTCTGAACCAGGAGGTTGGGGCAGGGTCCCTCCCCACACATGGAACTACAAACGGAACAGGAGTGCAGACACGGGAAGTGCTCTGGGCAGCAGTGCTTCTCTCAGTAATGCTGTCAGATAAGATGCTGGGCACAGCAGGGGACTCCTCATGCCCCACCACAGGGAGACGCAGGCAGAGCTCTCTACCCCTATTTCACAGATGAGGAAAACTCACCCAGGGTCACAAAGGCACCCAGGAAAGTTACAGCGACCAGACCCTGGTAGCCTCTGCACTTCAGGTCACTGCATTTCCCCCTCAGACGCTGCGTTCCTGGCGCGGGAGAAGGCAAAGGCTGATGCTGAGTGCTATACTGCTATGAAAATGGCCGAAGCGAATAAGGTAAACCATCAGTCTGCCTGGCAAAGAGAAGGCGTATTTGGATTTAGGCTGATTTTGTTTGAGAGTTCCCAGTGTGGGAAGACCTCCACCACCCAAAGCCCCCGTGGCCGCAAGTGATGACTCCTGTGCTGTGTGGGACAAGTTCTTCCCTTTTCATTAGCAGTGCCTTGATGGAAGTGTAATTTTCATGTTAAAAATGTTTGTGTTAACATGGGAACTCCTAAAACTTTTGCAGCTCTAGCCTTGAAGATCTGAGATAACTTTCTCCTAGAGAGTGGTTACCCTGTTACTAATGTAACTATGTGGCCAGGAAAAGGAGAGAGGGCATGTGTCTTTGACAGAGACTTCTTATGACAAGTGAAAAAGTGTCCCCCATAGTTTTCTCTAATCTGGCTCCACCTGAGTCTTCTTTACTTCTTACTTTTGCAGCTGAAGCTGACCCCTGAATATCTGCAGCTGATGAAGTACAAGGCCATTGCTTCCAACAGCAAGATTTACTTTGGCAAAGACATCCCTAACATGTTCATGGACTCCGCAGGCAGTCTGGGCAAGCAGTTTGAGAGCCTAGCTGACAAGCTGAGTTTTGGCTTAGAAGATGAACCCTTGGAGGCAGATCCAGAGGAGAATTGAAAGAAAATTTTTATATAACCTCAGATGACACTTAAAGAGATCTTTATTTTTTAATGATGAACCAGGATGCCCCTCCCTCTCACACTACCTTCTTTGACTGTCTTCCAAGTACTGTGGTGAGAAAAAAAGAAATGGACTTAAATCTATCCCCAAGGGCAGGGATTGATGATTTTGGGATGTTATTCAGCTAAGTAGGTTATATGACTTCTGTTAAGATTTGTAAACCACGGGTTTGAACTTTGACCTCCAGGCACTAATTATAATCCTTTGAAGCTGGCTTAATTAAGGATGCTATCAGTCAGGAGTGGGAAAAATAGAGGGTGTTGCCTGTAGGTGATTTGATTTCCCTTATTTGGGAAAACACAGTCCAGATTCCTCGCCCCTGTCTCCAAGGTAGGAGCTACCTCTAGGTGAGGCTCACACTGAGCAAATATGTGCTGGTAAGTTTGTCAGGAGAGCCGTGGGGAAGCAGCTGTGAGTGGTTGGCTTTCCTGGTGTTCTTGTCAGTGCATACGTGAGTTATTTCAGAGGTACGCTTCTTGAGCCCTCATAAGGAAGAACCGGTGCTAGATTCTGCTAGCTTTTCTCTACACACTACCCTCCTTGTCCTAGGGCTTAGCCTTATCAGACCTGAGGCCCTGAACCTAACTGTCCCCTATACCTGGGCTCCTGAGCATTAAAGAGAAAAAACCAACATGAGATAGAAAAATGTTAGTTACATGCAAACAAGTGGTTAGAATAAGATGGAACTTGGAGACATTGTAGAAAATAGGTCTACCTTTCATCTAGCGCCAATATTCCACCTTTGTGTGGAAATTACCTAAAAATCGGTACAGCAGTCTGGTAGGATTGGTTTCGGACTACATTGCCAGTCAGGGTTTGGTCATCACCACACAATTCTTTTTAAAACTTTTCACCTACTCTGTGATTTGGGTTTTGTGTTTTTTCCCCTCTCAGTCTGTTCACTGGTTCCAGTCAGCATCAAGAAGACAGGAACAAACAACTCAAGTATCTTAATAGCTGCTAAAGTGGGATTGTTCTGTCTGTTAGCCACTATCATACTTGCTTAGCAAACTCTGTATGTTCCTTGAGATCACATCTTCTTTTTAATCCTCATCCAAGGATATGTGTTGTTGTTTTTATTGATTTGAGAGAGAAAGAAACATGGATTGGTTGCCTCCTATATGTGTTCTGACTGGGGATCGAACCGGCAGCCTTTTGATGCACGGGACAATGCTCAACCAACTGACCACCCAGCCAGGGCAAGATCACGTGTCTTTTTATTGCTGTAGAGAGTCAAAATTGAAGAGCTCCTTTGAAAGAGAAAGGAGGGCCATCCAAAAGGGTTCCTAATTTTCATGTATATGGCTTGTGCTGGGAGTTTATCTGGTGTAATGATAGCACGTGTTTTTAAATTCAGGGCTCTAGGCAGCCACACAGGGATCAATTAAATGTTCAATTTCTATAGACAGCTATGTGGGTGCAAGTCAGAGTTCATGCCCAACTACCAGGGTTGCAAGGGCTGCATCCAAATCTGTTCAAATGTTTTCTTTTTCATTACTAATTAGGAAAAGTTTGAGTCACTCTGAAAGATTTGAAATGGGGGAGAGCAAACATGAAAGGAAGGTTTTCCTACATCTTGGAATTTGAGTTGGGCATTGGGGGAGGGGGGTCCAGCCTATAGAGCCCAAAAGTTGTATACCAAATTATTGAGGGCAGCTGTTGGGAGTTAACTTGCAAGCATGTTGCTATTCTCCATGACCAGCTTGGGTTTAGCATGTTGCTATTCTCCATGACCTTGTTATTAGCTACCCCCCCCCCCAAAAAAAAATACTCCCACTATACCCCTTTTCCCTTCAGTGAAACTATAAATGCTACTTT